>NW_026261592.1:632643-770143 GCF_900747795.2 Erpetoichthys calabaricus | reverse complement strand
AGCCACACGGATACCAACTCTCCTTTATATATATAGATAAATGTGTGTATGTATGTATGTATGTATGTATGTGTGTATATTTTATTTTTTTCTCCAGCCTTCTGGAGTTTTTTTTGTTTTTTCTGTCCACCCTGGCCATCGGACCTTACTCCTTTTTATGTTAACTAAGGTTGTCTTATTTTAATTTCTTATTTGTCTTTTATTCTTCTTTTCTTCATTATGTAAAGCACTTTGAGCTACTTTTTGTATGAAAATGTGCTATATAAATAAATGTTGTTGTTGTTGTTGTTGTATATATATATATATATGTATGTGTATGTATGTGTGTGTGTATGTATGTGTGTATATGTATGTGTATATATATATATATATATATATATATGTTGATATATGTATATATATATGTATATATATGTGGATGTGTATATGTATATATATATATGTATATATATGTGTATATGTAGATATCTGTATATGTAGATATGTATATATATTTATATATGTTTATGTATATATATATGTTTACATAACCTCTTTAACACACTACTTCTCTGCTGCGAAGCGCGGGTATTTTGCTAGTATATATATATATATATATATATATATATATAATACATATATATACATACATATACATATATATATACATACACTGCCTGGCCAAAAAGAAAGTCGCCACCAAAAAAAAAGGTCACACACTCTAATATTCCGTTGGACCGCCTTTAGCTTTGATTACAGCACACATTCGCTGTGGCATTGTTTCGATAAGCTTCTGCAATGTCACAAGATTTAGTTCCATCAAGTGTTGCATTAATTTTTCACCAAGATCTTGCATTGATGATGGTAGAGTCTGACCGTTGCGCAAAGCCTTCTCCAGCACATCCCAAAGATTCTCAGGGTAAATCTGGACTCATCAGACCACATGACCTTCTTCCATTGCTCCAGAGTCCAATCTTTATGCTCCCTAGCAAATTGAAGCCTTTTATCCCAGTTTGCCTCACTGATTAGTGGTTTTCTTACGGCTACACAGCTGTTCAGTTCCAATCCCTTGAGTTCCCTTCGCATTGTGCGTGTGGAAATGCTCTTACTTTCACTATTAAACATAGACCTGAGTTCTACTGTTGTTTTTCTTCAATTTGATTTCACCAAACGTTTAAGTGATCGCCGATCACGATCGTTCAGGATTTTTTTCCGGTCACATTTCTTCCTCGAAGACGATGGGTCCCCACTATCCTTCCAGTTTTTAATAATGCATTGGACAGTTCTTAACCCAATTTTAGTAGTTTCTACAATCTCCTTAGATATTTTCTCTGCTTGATGGATACCAATGATTTGACCCTTCTCAAACAGACTAACATCTTTTCCACGACCACGAGATGTGTCTTTCGACATGGTTGTTTAAGAAATGAGAAGCAACTCATTGCACCAGTTGGGGTTAAATAACTTGTTGCCAGCTGAAAGATAATCGCCCATGCAGTAATTATCCAATAGGAGGCTCATATCTATTTGCTTAGTTAAATCCAGGTGGCGACTTTTTTTTTGGCCAGGCAGTGTATATACATATATATATATATATATATATATATATATATATATATATATATATATATATATATATACATATCCTAATAAAAGGCAAAACCCGCACTGACTCACTCATCACTAACTCTCCAACTTCCCGTGTAGGTAGAAGGCTAAAATTTGGCAGGCTCATTCCTTACAGCTTACTTACAAAAGTTAAGCAGGTTTCATTTCAAAATTCTACACGTAACGGTCATGACAGTCGACAACGTCTGCCATGTTAAACTTTCTTATTTATGGCCCCATCTTCACAAAATTTGGTAGGCGGCTTCCCTGTGCTAACCGAAACTGATGTACGTACTTATTTCGGTGGTATGACGACACTCTCGGCCGCCATATTAAACTTTCCGACGGTCTTTGCTACTTAATGGGCCCATCTTCAAGAAATTTGGTACGCGGGTTCCCAACGCTAACTGAATCCTACTTACGTACATATATACGTCCATAGCCTGCAGCTTGGTCCACACTCTGAATCCTCCAGGCACTTCTGAGCATAATCTAATTTTAAAGGTTGGGGCACCAATAATGTTACTGAGAAACTTACAGCCACCGAAACTTTGTAATGGCACGAGACTTCAGGTCACATGCCTGCAAAAGACCCTAATTGAGGCAACTATTTTTACTGGCGGTGGCTCGTGGGGAGAGAGTTTTTATTTCTCACATCCCCATTATACCCTCTGATCTCCCATTTCAATTCAAACGCCTTCAATTTCCAGTAAGGCTCTGCTTCGCAATGACAATTAATAAGTCTCAGGGACAGACCTTACAAAAGGTTGGCATTGATTTGAGGCAAGATTGCTTTCCACATGGCCAACTATACCTTGCATGCTCAAGAGTAAGCTCAGCGCACAGCTTGGTCATATTACAACCAGAGGGGTGAACTGACAACGTGGTATACAAAGAGATACTTAACAAATAATTATTGGTACATTTTCCCTCAAGTTATTATTTAAAATATTAAAGCAGTACTTCGCCGCTGCAAAGCGCGGGTATTTTGCTAGTTTGTTAATAAACCTCATCTTTTATAAAGACCACTTGTTCTGTCCCACATGTTGTTAGCTGTTAATTGTTGAGCTGTGCTCCCCCTCCATCTTGTCATTTATTAACACACCAGTCAGTCACGTCCCACACTTACAGTGGTGCCATAAATGTCTATGAAACTCACGTAAAGCATGTAGCTCGCCTAATAATCATTTAAATACAATACACCCCATATGTCTCACATAGGCACCCCTTTATCTTTTGTTTCGGTCATGTCCGAAGCGTATCTTCTATATATATAAAGGAGAGTTGGTATCCGTGTGGCTGTGTTTGTGTGTTTGTGGAGGGACGGAGAGTTAAGGTGGGTGTTGGAGTCATGTGATCAACTCCCTCCCATTCACCTCATTTCATTCACTTCATTTCGCTCCAAGCTGAGCTCCGCAGCTGGCGCGATTAGTCCTTTCTCCTTTACTGTTTAGTAGATGCGGTACTTACTGAATAGTAGGCCTATTTTTTTCCTTTAGTGTTTCTTAGTGTTCCCAGCAGTGTTGCGGTTTAGTGTTACTTTCTACTTCGTTTTTTTACTTTAGTGTTTAATAATAAATAATAATTCATTACATTTATATAGCGCGTTTCTCAGTACTCAAAGCGCTAAAATAGTGAGTGATACTTAGCTGATAGCAGTGTTGAAGCAGCACAGCACACAGAGCCGGCCTCAGTGCGAATCGAACGAAGCGACCGCTTCAGGCCCACTGCGCCCAAGGTTTTTTTTTTATCTGTGATGCGAGGCTGCTGCGGAGGGCCCAATGGAGCAACAGACTCCTTCACTCCAACCTCTATTACTAATTTTTTTATATATATAATTCACAGGCAACATATTCCATCACCTAATTACTCCACGTGGACATCTCCACTCGGCACTCCAGTCTTCATTATGCTTCACTCAGGCCCACGCTCCTGTTGCCGCCTCCACGGCTGGGAAATCATCAAAAAGTGATGGTTGTAGATGCCAGGAAAACACATTTCTGCACCTCAGAATGCAGGAAATCGCTTGGCGGCCGGGGCTCTTATGGTACCCTCGGTATCAGTTTGCTTCGGGCCCGAAATTATCTAGGGCTGGCTCTGCAGCACAATGGAGCCAGTAGGACAGGTGGGTGTGGTAGCGCAGGTGAGCGGCGATAGCAAGCAGCAGAAAGCACAGCAGGAGGAGGAAGCAGGATTTGGATGATCCAATACACAGCCATAAACAGTAACGCTTGGTAATTTCAGTTGTGATCACCCTGGAGCCATAAGCCAGGTTAGTATGAACATCAGATCAGTTCACAGTCGTAGAGTACTGTAAGATGAAACGGGAGCAGATCAGCATAGCGAATATAATCGCGGAGACAGATCATCCCGAGGTGCTAGATCGCCAGGTACAAAGAAATGTTCGTAGGTCTCGTCCCGTGATCCACAGACTCAGCTGTTCCCAGTAAAGTGGAGTCCATAAAATCTGTAAATATTAAGCCAAATCCATGCAATTCGAGTCAGCTGTATCCACGAACTATACGTACAATAAACGAAATAAAACAAGCTTAAGAAAGTGCAGAATTAAGGCGAATTTTGCGAAAAGTGTTGTTAACAGCGAGGAGCGGCAACAACAAGCGTGCGCCAGGCGTCCCCTCACCTGCTATAATAAAGCAGTTATAATGAAGAAGTTTAGTAAACTTTTACTTTATCTCATTTAGTGTTCTTCACGGCGGTGTTGCCGTTTTTTAGTGTTAGTGTCTACTTAGTGTTTGTGTTTAGTGTTATGGAAGGAGTGATCTTACCACTGTCAGAATTTGCAATGAATGAGTTGGTAAATAATGATTATTTATCAACAGATCACATGAGCAAATTTAACGAAATTTTAGCTGTACATACAATTTTCCAACCTCAAGAGATTTTGCTAATGTGGACTCCTGACATACCTATAATGCCCATTCCACAAAATACAAAACATATTCAAATATTACCTTCTGCAGCTACTGAACGAGTGACTCACTGGGTGTATACCTATTACTGTATGATGGTGCTGTAATTCATGTCTATGACAGTTTAAACGCTGATAAAAAATTCAACCTCACCGAAGAGCAGCTTCGTTTCCTTCATGCTTTGTTTCCTTACAAACCTCCCATAGTTTATGAAGACGCACAGCAACAATTAAATCATACAGATTCTGGTGTATTCTCAATTGCATTTGCTGGGTGTATTTCTTTAGGTATTGACCCAAGTGATCAAGTTTTTACTATTTCTTCAATGCGAAATCACTTACAAATAATTTTTGTTACTCGACAATTGCTTCCATTCCCTGTCGAAAGTAGCCGACGGGCGACACCAGTTACAAGTATTCAGTGCGTTCAAAGACCTGTACGAAGTACGGCCACTAACACAGTCACTCATAAAAGGGGAGATGACTCGGTGCAGGAAATGGGGATTGAAACTACCTTGGAAGACATGCAATCAACGAGGTGATTAAACGGATCTCAAGAGACGTCTTCTAGGTTGGAAAAAAAGCGCTTGGCTGCCAAAACCATATATATACATATACATATATATATATATACACATAAATATACATATATATATACACATACATATATATACATATATATACACACATACATATATATATATATATATATATATATATATATATATATACATATACATATGTATACATATATATATATATATACATACATCTATATATAACGCTGTGGCGCAACGTTAGGGGCATCGCCTCTGGCGCTGACGTCCGAGGTTGGATTTCCGAGAGGGAGTGCAGTGGAGTTTGTACACCTGGTGAGCCCAGAATGAGGGCGAAACACGTGTCGTGTACTCTTTGCATTTATTTGATAGTAAACTATTTCAACCATTCTATGATCTGCTCCTCACAAACTGAGGGCACCGTGGCGGATGTTAGCAGATTGCTGGCCAACCACAAGCGTTACCTGGTAGGTAACCACCCATACAATCAGATTGTGACACAGACTACGAATGCCGTGATATATATATATATATATATATATATATATATATATATATATATATATATATATATATATATATATATAAATAAAAATGTAAATGTTCGTTTGTTCAAAACCTTAAATCTCCGAAAGTTCTTTACCGATTGCTTTGAAATTTTGACACAACGTTGCATTCAAATACGCGCGTGTTTTATATACATATTATATACAGTAGATGTCACACCTGTGACAGGTAAAAACATGCATTTTTTGAAAACACAGCGCCATCTGTTGGACGTAAAAGCAACACACGCTATACTAAATATTTTATGATTCTATTTCAATGTTTCGATCAAATACATTTGTAAGTACGTGAATAAAGGCAGCGACATGGAAGTTTTTGGAGTGCAACCAGAAAGAAGTGATAGGAATGCGGTCATACATATCGATGAAATCGCACAGTATTAGGCTGGAAGATACATAAGCAGCAATGAAGCTGTATGGCGAATTCTTTCATTTCCCATACATGAACGAAGTCCAGATGTTGTTCACTTAGCAGTACATCTAGAAAATGGACAACGCGTTTATTTCACAGCTGCAAATGTGCACCAAATAGCCCTGAATCCACCGGCTACAACGTTAACTGCTTTCTTTACGTTATGTCAAAATGACGTGTTTGCGAAAACACTGCTGTATTCGGAAGTGCCTACGTATTACACTTGGAATGCGAGTAGAAAATCATTTGAACAACGCAAATGAGGAGAGCGAGTCAACGGACAACCTGCCATATTCAAAGAAACTACGATAGGCAGACTGTACACCGTGCATCCCAATCAAGATGAATGCTTCTTTGTTCACATGCTGTTGGTAAATGTGCCCGGTCCAACATCTTTCCAGCAATTTAGAATTGTCAATGGCGTTACACATGCCACTTTCCGAAGTACATGTCAAGCTCTGAATTTATTGGAGAACGACTGACACTGGGATGTATACATTAATGACGCGTGCAACACGTCACATCCAAATCAAATTCGTGCATTGTTTGCAATCATATTGACCGCCTGCTCTCCTTCATCTCCAACACAGTTGTGGGAGAAATATAAATCGCACATGGCTGTAGATATTTTCCATCGAATATGCAAGTAAAATTCAAATATAAACATGAATTTCACAGCAGAAATCTACAACTAAGCGTTGATAATGATTGAAGATTTGTGCTTAGAAATCGTGAACAAAGTTCTCAGTCAATTGAGAATGCAATCACCAAATCGATCTGCTCCTGCTTCGTTCGATGTAGAATTGCGTCGTGAACAAAATTACAACACGGGTGATCTTTTATCGTATGTGCAATCAAATATTCCTAAGATAACGCTTCAGCAAAAAGGCATTTACGATCAAATAATGCAAACTGTCAATAATGGGGTTGGAGAAATCTGGAAATTGGAAACGGAAAGGTGCCGGTTGATCTGACCTCAGGACGAATTTCATTGCCTCATAACTTCTGCAATTTAGTGACGTCAAAAGAAGAATTGGTTGAAAAAGTATTTCCCAATATTCAAACCAATTATAAGAATCACGATTGGCTGAGTGAACGAGCTATTCTTGTGGCCAAAAACAAAGTTTCCCACACACATACACACACACATATATATATCTATATTTAAATATAAATACATACATATTGTCACACACGTTTGTTTTGGAGACAACCAAAGGGCTTGAATACATGTAATTCCATGCCACACCAGGGGGTCGCGAAGTGCACTAAGTTTCCCTCTCGATCTTTTGCAGACCAGTCTAGGGAAATCCCGCCCAGCTCTGGGGAAGCCAATGACGTCCCTTCCAGTTCCGGTGCTGATGACATCACTTCCTTTGCTGGCCTTTAAAGCCGCCATATTGCCTGAACAGAATCAGTTCTGTTGTGGACTCTGTTGAATAAACATGTCACTATTTTTGAATCAATTTTGCAGCCGGGAACTATTAAATGGGTGGCTGCCCCAACCCTTCGCAATGTCTCATGGTCGTTATTGCGACACTGACGTAGTCAGCAGGATGGAAGAAACCCTGAAGGGAACGGGACCGGACCTGAATCATAACCAGGTGGGAGATTACCTGGGCTGAGCTTTCGGGTGGGTGTTGCGTCTCAGATTTCAGAAAGAACCGGTGCAGACTCCGCTCCCTTTGTCTAACTTTGGGTCACCTAAACTTAATAGGGAGAGTCTCGATGGGACACACAGACGTGGGCTGGTTTCTATGGGGGAAACTAAAGGGACCTATTATGCTCTCTCGGAGGAGAGAGTTGTTCGTCCCACCATGGCTAAGGCCCCAGAACAAAGTGGGGATTCCCCAAACCAGCAGGTGAGGAGATTGCAAACATGGCGATTTGATCCTGAGCGGTCTACCCAAGAGAAGTTGGATGCTCTCTGGGAAGAGGTGGCTTGTTGGTTGAAACCAAGTGAATGCACCACCTTCCAACTAGTAAAGACATTGGCCTGCTTTCTGTTTATAAATGGCCTCCCTGAGTATTTCACCCAGCCGGTTTGGGGAGAATTTTCCAACGTGCTCGAGCTCATTGAGCTCACTGAAACATCGAGGACACTCTCGCAATTTGTGAGAGCAGAATGGTCCTTAGGCGGACGCTGTAGAGATTATGTCCCTCCTACTCTGCCCTCTCGGCATAAACCGGAGTTTGCACCCGATTACGCGGGCGCGGGCCCCACTCGGGATCGAGGCGGAATGTAAGTGGAGAGAGAGGGGTAGGTTGTGTGCGCTTTCAAACCCCTTGTTAATGGCTCCTAACGGAGAAGTCATTGTAAATGGTTTCAAAGTAGAAGCTCTGTTTGATTCCGGCAGCAACATTTCTATTGTTGCCCGCTGATATGTACTACCGCGATAATGGTAAAAGATAAAGACCAGAATTACCTGTGTGCACAGTGATGTCCGCTCCTATAATTCCGCTCTGTGTTTCATCAGCCACGGGGGATCACTTACGAGTAAAAGACTTGTCGTAGCAGTCCTCCCCAATCCACCGTGCGCTGTGATTCTCGGGTGGGACTGGTCTGATATTAAAAGCGGTGAAGTACTGATCTCTCCTAAATTGAATTTGGGCCTAGTTACAGACGGGAATCCCTCGGCTCAGGTTGTCTCCACACCGTGTATGCAGCCGGTGGAGGGAGGTATGGGAGACCAAGAGGAGGATGAGGAACTTCCTGGACCGTCGTGGACCATTACGTCATCTGTCCGCGTCTCACCAGAATGGGTTGATTCTCTGCCCCTTGAGGTCAGATCAGACCCTCTCTCAGATGTAAGCTTTCAATATAGACAAACACCGGCTTCATTTAAAAGGGAACAATGGAATGACGATTCCCTTAAATTTGCTAAGAATGCAGTTGTCTTAGCCAACGGCCAACGCACCAATCAGCCCATGCCACAAGGACCCCACTTTGTTTTAGAGAATGATTTATTATATCGGGTTAGTGAGCACGAGTGGGGAGTGCGGAAGTTGTTGCTAATCCCACAAACTTTCCGGCGGCAAGTTTGTGAGTTAGCACACGCCCACCTCCTAGGAGGCCACCTGGGCACCGAAAAAACACTAGAGCGCATTAAGCTCCGCTTCTATTGGCCAGGAATAAATGAGGAGGTTCGCCGCTTCTGTATTTCATGTCCTGAATGTCAGCTGCAGCAAATTCCTAGGAGGGATCGTGCTCCTCTTATTCCCCTTCCCTTAATTGATGTCCCGTTTGAAAGGATAGGGGTCGACATCGTGGGACCCCTGGAACCCTCGGCACGAGGATTTAAATATATATTAGGTCTCGTAGATTATGCAACCCAATTTCCAGAAGCTGTTCCCTTGCGCTCAGCCAATTCTAAAGCAATTGCAAGGGCACTGATGGAGGTCTTTGCGCGAGTTGGGATCCCTAAAGAAGTCCTTACGGATCAAGGGACTCCGTTTACCTCGGAAACGTTCAGGGAAAAGGCCAAGTTACTGAAGATAAAGCACTTGAGAACAGCGGTGTATCATCCTCAAACCAACAGTTTAGTAGAGAGATTTAATCAAACTCTCAAACAGATGCTTCGCAAAGGTGGTCAGCGGGGATGGGAGGAATTGGGATCAACTCCTCCCCCTCGTACTCTTTGCCTACAGGGAAGTCCCTCAAGCCTCAACGGGGTTCTCACCCTTTGAATTATTATATGGACAACAACCCCGGGGTATATTGGACATTTTAAAATAAGGTTGGGAAGAAGAGGCTCGTCCCTCCCTTAATATTCTGGAATATATCGCGCAATTACGCGATAGATTTGAAAAAATTAGGCTCATATTATAAAGTCACACGGAGGCGCAATCAGCACAGGCCCATTATTATGACCGTGGCACGACACTTCGGAGTTTCAACCGGGGGATCGAGTCATGGTATTGGTTCCCACCTGTCACTCTAAATTACTTGCCCATTGGCAAGGACCATACGAAGTTAAGGAGAGAAAAGGACTCGTCGATTATTTGGTGAAACAACCAAATCGTCGACCGAGTGAGCGGATATATCATGTGAATCTGCTGAAGCCGTGGAGGGAAAGGGACCCTGACCCTTCCTCCGGCCAGCCCTACTACTTCTTCGCTCAAACTAACACACTTAACTTCGGGTCTAATTTAAATAACCGACAGAGGCGAGAGCTCAAAGCAGTTATCTCGTCCGTCCGCGAGGTGGTAGACGAAGAACCCGGAAGGATCTCTCTGGTTGCCCACGATATTGTGACTGAACCTGGGGTCATCGTCCGAGAACGCCCTTATCGGCTTCCTGAGGCAAAGAAAGCGGAAGTGGAACTGGAAATCAAGCGCATGCTGGACCTAGGAGTCATAGAGGAGAGTCATAGTCCTTGGTCCAGCCCAATTGTCTTGGTTTCTAAGCCCGACGGGAGTTGGAGGTTTTGCAATGATTTCCGTCGGCTTAATCAGGTCTCCCTTTTTGATGCTTATCCAATGCCTCGGGTGGACGACCTCCTCGAGAGACTTGGACAGGCTAAATATTTGACCACTCTTGACATGACTAAAGGGTACTGGCAAGTTCCTCTAACGGATTCCGCAAAGGGTAAAACCGCATTTAGCACCCCTAGTGGGCACTGGCAGTATCGTGTCCTTCCATTCGGGTTACATGGGGCTCCTGCAACTTTCCAACGTCTGGTGGACAAAGTGCTCCGCCCCCATAACACGTATAGTGCTGCCTACCTGGATGACGTCGTCATCTATTCCAGCACCTGGAAGGAACACCTACAGCACGTCCGAGCAGTATTACGGACGCTAGGTGAAGCCGGTCTTCGAATCAATCCAAACAAATGTTTCTTTGGATTGGAAGAAGCCAAATATTTGGGCTACCTGATGGGTCGTGGTAATGTGAAGCCGCAGTGCTCTAAAGTAGAAGCCATTTTGACATGGCCCCATCCGCGAACCAAGCGGCAAGTCCAGGCATTTCTCGGCTTAGCAGGGTACTACCGCCAGTTTGTACCACGCTTTTCGGAGAGAGCCGTGCCCTTGAGTAATTTAACAAAGAAGAGTGCCCCTAACACTGTGGTATGGACTGAGACGACTGAGACAGCCTTCAGTGACTTAAAAAGGGCCCTGACGTCAGCACCTGTTTTAAAGGCACCTGACTTTTCACTTCCCTTTGTCCTCCAGACGGACGCTTCGGACACAGGCCTTGGAGCCGTGTTGAGCCAAAGCATCGATGGTGCTGAACACCCCGTCATGTTCCTGAGCCGGAAACTGCTGGATCGCGAGACCAGATATGCGGCGGTGGAAAGAGAGGCACTTGCGATTAAGCGGGCAATTACACAGTTGAGTTACTACCTCTTGGGGCGGGAGTTTAAACTTGTCACGGATCATGCACCTTTACAGTGGATGGCCCTGCATAAGGTGTCTAACCCTCGAGTCACGAGGTGGTTTCTTGACTTACAACCTTATAAGTTTTCGGTCATTCATCGGAAGGGTTCTCTCCACGCCAACGCCGATGCTCTCTCCCGCGTTCACGACCTCTCGGTGCAGAACGCCCGACCCGACGGGTTTGGGCTAAGGGGTGGGCCCTGTAACACACGTGTGTTTTGGAGACAACCAAAGGGCTTGAATACATGTAATTCCATGCCAGACCAGGGGTTGGCGAAGTGCACTAACTTTCCCTCTAGATCTTTTGCAGACCAGTCTACGGAAATCCCGCCCGGCTCTGGGGAAGCCAATGACATCCCTTCCGGTTCCAGTGCTGATGACATTACTTCCTTTGCTGGCCTTTAAAGCCGCCATATTGCCTGAACAGAATCAGTTCTGTTGTGGACTCTGTTGAATAAACATGTCACTATTTTTGAATCAATTTTGCAGCCGGGAACTATTAAATGGGTGGCTGCCCCAACCCTTCGCAATGTCTCATGGTCGTTATTGCGACAATATATATATATATATATTTACATACACATATATATATATATATATATATATATATATATATATATATATATACACACACACACACATATATACATACACATATACATCTATAGTAATTAAAGGCAAAACTCTCACTGACTCACTCATCACTAACTCTCCAATTTCCCATGTAGGTAGAAGGCTGAAATTTGGCAGGCTCATTCCTTACAGCTTACTTACAAAAGTTAAGTAGGTTGCATTTCGAAATTCTACACGTAACGGTCATAACGGTCAACAACGTCCGCCATGTTAAACTTTCTTATTTATGACCCCATCTTCACGAAATTTGGTAGGCGGCTTCCCTGCGCTAACCGAAACCGATGTACGTACTTATTTCGGTGGTATGACACCACTGTCGGCCACCATATTGAACTTTCCAACGGTCTTTGTTACTTAATGGGCCCATCTTCAAGAAATTTGGTATGAGGGTTCCCAACGCTAACTGAATCCTACTTACGTACATATATACGTTCATAGCCTGCAGCTCGGTCCACACTCTGAATCCTCCAGGCACTCCTGAGCATAATCTAATTTTGAAGGTTGGGGCACCAATAATGTTACTGAGAAACTTACAGCCACCGAAACTTTGTAATGGCATGAGACTTCAAGTCACATGCCTGCAAAAGAACCTAACTGAGGCAAATATTTTTACTGGCAGTGGCTCAGGGGAGAGAGTTTTTATTCCACGCATCCCCGTTATACCCTCTGATCTCCCATTTCAATTCAAACACCTCCAATTTCCAGTAAGGCTCTGCTTCGCAATGACAATTAATAAGTCTCAGGGACAGACCCTACAAAAGGTTGGCATTGATTTGAGGCAAGGTTGCTTTTCACATGGCCAACTATACCTTGCATGCTCAAGAGTAAGCTCAGCGCACAGCTTGGTCATATTACAACCGGAGGGGTGAACTGGCAACGTGGTATACAAAGAGATCCTTAACAAATAATTATTGGTACATTTTCC
This sequence comes from Erpetoichthys calabaricus, assembly GCF_900747795.2. Classification (NCBI taxonomy): domain Eukaryota; kingdom Metazoa; phylum Chordata; class Cladistia; order Polypteriformes; family Polypteridae; genus Erpetoichthys; species Erpetoichthys calabaricus. Next base: position 757,158 of record NW_026261592.1, on the reverse strand, counting down.
CTCAGTTTATTATTCAAAATTTTAAAGCAGTACTTTGCCGCTGCGAAGCGCGGGTATTTTGCTAGTTAGGGTATACAGTAATCCCTCGCTATATCGTGCTTCGCCTTTCGCGGCTTCACTCCATCGCGGATTTTATATGAAAGCATATTTAAATATATATCGTGGATTTTTTGCTGGTTCGCGGATTTCTGCGGACAATGGGTCTTTTAATTTCTGGTACATGCTTCCTCAGTTGGTTTGCCCAGTTGATTTCATACAAGGGACGCTATTGGCAGATGGCTGAGAAGCTACCCAACTTACTTTTCTCTCTCTCTTGCGCTGACTTTCTCTGATCCTGATGTGTAGGGGGATTGAGCAGGGGGGCTGTTCGCACACCTAGACGATACGGACGCTCGTCTAAAAATGCTGAAAGATTATCTTCACGTTGCTACCTTCTGTGCAGCTGCTTCCTGAAGCGACATGCTGCAGGGTGCTTCACATACTTAAAAGCTCGAAGGGCACGTATTGATTTTTGATTGAAAAACAAACTCTATCTCTCTCTCTCTCTATCTTTCTCTGCTCCTGATGGAGGGGGTGTGAGCTGCCGCCTTCAACAGCTTTGTGCCGCGGTGCTTCGCATACTTAAAAGCCAAACAGCCCTATTGATTTGTTTGCTTTTCTCTATCTCTCTGACAGTCACTGCTCCTGATGCGCACTCCTTTGAAGAGGAAGATATGTTTGCATTCTTTTAATTGTGAGACGGAACTGTCATCTCTGTCTTGTCATGGAGCACAGTTTAAACTTTTGAAAAAGAGACAAATGTTTGTTTGCAGTGTTTGAATAACGTTCCTGTCTCTCTACAACCTCCTGTGTTTCTGCGCAAATCTGTGACCCAAGCATGACAATCTAAAAATAACCATATAAACATATGGTTTCTACTTCGCGGATTTTCTTATTTCGCGGGTGGCTCTGGAACGCAACCCCCGCGATGGAGGAGGTATTACTGTATAACCTCTGGGTATGGTTAGTTGTAGTATGCAGCAATTTGAACCTCTCTCTATGCGCTTCTCTTTGTCTCGATCCAACTGTGGAAATCGCTCGCCTTGTAAGTGTCTTTTAAAGCTTTATTGTTTAATGTACACTGTCTGCTATATATTGCTTTGTAAATCATTCTTTATTGTCTTTGGTTCTACACCAGTATATACCTTTACGTTTCTTTTGTATATATTTCAGTTTACAATGAGGTATGTCCAGTAAAAACCTTCAAGAAAACTAGCTCACTCCTTGTCGTTTTTATGTGGATGTGCTGAGTTGTTTAAACTCTCTGCGACCACATTGCACAGACAGCGCGGAGTGAGGCAGAAAAGTAAAAAGGCGAATCCACATCGTGGGACAGACTGCAAAAGAATTGTTAAGACAGCTAAGTTAAGGAACGTTCTGGCAACTTAGTAAAAGGGCGATTCCACGGCGCGAGACGGACTGCAGAACATTGCTCCACATTTGCTAAGTAAAGCACTTTTAAAGGACTTTCGTGCCAGGTATCAAAGGGAGGATCTTGGGGCGACTTGGCTGAAAGACAGTATTCACACCACAAATCGGAGTGCAGCATCTCCATGGTATCTTTTAAATCAACTCCACCTACTGACAGGTTGAAGCACAGTAAGAGCTGTTCATGCTCTGCTTTCCAATATAGACTGGTGTTTCTCGTGGCCGTAAACAATGAGAAAATCAGTTCACACAGTGTTCAAATTGGGATCTGATTGCCTTAAGCGTTTCAGCTTTATTTACCTTATCTCTCCTGAATCACCTGACATCAGCAGACTTTTTTTGGTGTAGCTCGCTACACAAGCTCTCGATTCAATTTATACAGCCCAAATTAAACTGTTGCAGACATGGAGAAGGTATGCAAAACCAACGCTGCTTCTGTGGCCAATTCAAGACACATGCGCTATTCCAACGCCTCAGCAAGCAGTTCTGTAACCAAAGCTCGTGCATTGGCTGAAGCTGCGCGTGCACGCACGTCCTTTGCAGAGAAAGAGCTTGCCATTAACAGAGAAGGAGCATGAATGGAGGCAGAGAGACTTGCACTGGAGGCAGCACTAGAGGCTCTTCAGTCTGAAAAAGAAGCTGCTGCCACAGTAGCTGAAGCTGAAATATTAGAAGCTGCAACGGATTTACTAAATGATGAGATCCGCAGCGGCTGAATCTCATCTCAAGCTAAGGGAAGGACTGCAGAGTATGTACGGGAGCAGAGTGTATGGCTAATACTTGACACTGTCACCTCTCAGCCTAACTCACTTATATGCATAGAAATGGAAAAATCACCTGTAGCACAACAGGACGTCATAGTGAGGAGTCCTTCACGCATCTCAGGTGATCACTCGTTTTCTATGAGGGTTCAGGCAGGAGAAAGTGAAGATGTCCAAAGAGTGTCATCACATTCACCACACGCCATTTACCCAAGACTTCCCCACCAAGCAGGACTGCCTGATCAGCACATCAATACCTCTCCTCTAAAGAGCAGCCCTCTCACAGAACAAGCTTTAAACTCAGGACTGTTCCCCCAGCATAACCAGTATTCTATGCAGCAGGTCCAGGCTTCTGACATGGTTGACTTTACAAAGTATTTGGCACGCAGGGAACTTGTTACAACTGGACTCATAAAGTTTGATGACCAACCTGAGAACTACAGAATGTGGCAGTCATCCTTTATGAACGCTACCCGAGGGTTAGACCTGACTGCCACTGAGGAGTTGGATTTGTTAATAAAATGGCTAGGGAAAGAATCAGCAGAACATGTCCGCAGAATCAGAGCTGTTCATATAAATAATCCAAGGGCAGCTCTAAAAATGGTCTGGGATAGACTGGCAGAATGTTATGCTGCCCTAGAAGTGATAGAAAGTGTTCTGTTTAAGAAACTAGAGAACTTCCCACGCATATCCAGCAAAGATTATGTCCGGCTCAGAGACCTAGGAGACCTCCTCATGGAGTTGCTGTCTGCAAAAGAAGCTGGATATCAACCTGGTCTTGCTTACTTAGATATAGCTCGTGGAATTAATCCAATTGTGGAAAAATTATCTCACAGCATCCAAGAAAAATGGATATCAGCAGGATCAAGGTTTAAAGAGGAACATGACATGTGCTACCCTTCTTTCTCTTGTTTCAGAAAGTTTGTTTGCAATGAAGCCAGAACCAGGAATGACCCAAGCTTCGCACTATCTGGAAGTTATAGTGACCCAGCCAGGTATGGCAAGCCTTTATACAAGGATTTTAATAAAAATGCTCAGATATCTGTCCATAAAACAGATGTTGTCCCATCTATGGTTTCAAGTACACTTAAAGCAGAAAAAAAGGATGAACTCATGAAGCACTACCCCATTCACAACAAACCTCATCTCCAGGCAAAATGTAGAGGTTTTAGAGAAAAGACCATAGAGGAGCACAATACATATCTGAAAGAGAATCATATATGTTTTAGAAGCTGTGCTTCATCTTCTCACATAGCAAGAAACCATAAATTGGAGCTGAAGTGCAAGGAGTGTGAGAGTGACAGACACAGCACAGCCATGCATTCAGGCCCTGCTCCCTGGTAATCAAAATCTGATGCACAAGAGTCCAGACATGAGACTAATGAAGAAGAAGACCTCAGCAGCTTACTTACAGTTTCCTGTCACTGCACTGAAGTGGCCAGGATCTACAGGCACGTTCATGCTCAAAGCTATGCCTTGTTAAAGTGTATCCAAAAGGGCAGCCCGAGAAGACAGTTAAAATGTATGCCATCCTAGACGATCAAAGCAACCGCTCGCTAGTGAGATCAGAATTCTTTGATATGTTTGACATTCAAAGCAGCCCATTCACATACTCTCTACGAACCTGTGCTGGAGTTATAGAGACAATTGGCAGGAAAGCAGCTGGCTTCCAAATAGAGGCTGTGAATGGAGGAGTAAGTATAGCCCTGTATCCACTTATCAAATGTAACGAGATTTTGAACAATCGCTCTGAAATACCAACACCAGAGGCAGCACATCGCCACCCTCACTTACAGTCTGTGGCAGGCCACATCCCAGAATTGGATACTAATGCCCATATTCAGCTACTGCTTGGAAGAGACATCATCAGAGTGCACAAAGTGAGACAGCAAATTAATAGCCCACATAATGCACACTTTGCACATATGCTCCTCATGGCCTGGCCCAGGCAAAGCATGCTGAATTGCGTGTCTTCTTGGATGCATCTAATGTGGCCATTGGTGCAGTAGCATACCTTAAAATTACCATCAAGAGTTGACAGTGTCATGTGAGATTTGTTCTGGGAAAAGCCAAATTGACCCCCCAGCCAGAACCAACCACACAACCTTGAACTGTGTACAGTAGTACTCACAGTAGAAATGGCATAACTCATTCTAGATGAGATGGATTTCCAGCCAGACTCAGTCAAGTTCTACTGTGACAGTAAAGTCGTTCTTGGCTATATATTTAATGAGACCAGGTGTTTCTTTGTGTACGTACACAACAGAATCCAACGCATTCGTCAGACAACAAAGCCAGAGCAGTGGCATTATGTTCCCTCAGATCAGAATCCTGCCGATATTGCAACAAGATCAGTACCTGCATCTCAGCTTGCCAACTCTTTTTGGTTTACAGGATCAGCTTTTCTATACAAGCAACAACAAATTTCCTATGAAGCACAAGAAAACTTCTAACTTATCCATCCTGAGCTAGATGGGAAGTACACCCACAAATAACCAGCTTCATCACTCTAACTAGAGAGAAACCACTCAGTCCTAAGTGCTTCCAACGCTTCTCCACCTAGCATTCTGCCCTGAGAACTGTTGCACTTCTCATCCATATAGTCCGTTCTTTCAAGTCACGCTCTGACTCACACAGAAACTGTAATGGCTGGCATTGGTGTAACAAACCCCAGATGAGCTCACTGCTGCAAGGAATGTTATTTTTAAGTCAGTCCAGAGAGAGGCATACTCAAATGAAATTGATTCACTCACAGCAAAGTGGAACCTCACCATAAGCAGTTCTCTTCTTAAACTCCACCCTATACTGAATGATGGCTTTATCAAGGTAGGGTTGGGCGACTGAAACATGCAGATATTGACCAAAGCGAAAATAACCCTATTATACTCCCAAAGAAAAGTCATGTTACAGCTTTGTTAGTGGAGCACTATCACAAAGACGTGCAACACCAGGGTCGTCTATTCACAGAAGGAGCCGTTAGAGCATCAGGTCTGTAGGTAGTTGGTGGTAAGAGACTTGTAAGTTCTGTTCTTCATCTTTGCACCACCTGTCGTAAGCTCAGAGGCAAAATGGAAAAACAATTGATGGCAGACCTTCCCCAAGAATGCATCAACACATCACCTCCTTTCACCTATGTGGGACTGGATGTGTTTGGCCCATGGTCAGTTACCACATGATGCACAAGAGAAGGTGTGGCTCAAAACAAGCATTGGGGAATACTTTTCACTTGCATGAGCAATAGTGCTGTGCACATTGAAGTACTAGAATCCATGTGCACTGGTAGTTGTGTCAATGCCTTGCGAAGATTTTTTGCAATATGTGGCGCTGAAAAGCAACTTAGGTCTGACTGCGGAACAAACTTTAGATAGATAGATAGATAGATAGATAGATAGATAGATAGATAGATAGATAGATAGATAGATAGATAGATAGATAGATAGATAGATAGATAGATAGATAGATAGATAGATAGATAGATAGATAGATAGATAGATAGATAGATAGATAGATAGATACTTTATTAATCCCAAGGGGAAATTCACAAACTTTATTGGAGCTAGCAGGGAACTAGGATTTGTAAAAGATTCTGAGAAATATCTGAGCATCCTACGATACTTAAGGGAACGGGGATGTACTTGGGAGTTCAACCCCCCTTATGTGTCACACATAGGAGGTGCTTGGGAGTGTATGATTGGCATGACACATAGAATACTTGACTCTATGTTTCTACAGAGCAGACTGTCTCACCTCACTCATGAAGTCCTTTGTACCTTTCTGACAGAAGTATCTGCAATAATAAATGCCAGACCACTTGTCCCAATTTCCTCTGACCCAGAGACGCCATTTTTATTGAACCCTGCAATGCTGCTTACCCAGAAAACTGGTGTGTCAGCACCTCCAGGTAATTTCACAAGGAATTACCTTTTTAAAAGCCAGTGGAGACAAGTGCAAGCCATGGCAAATGTATTCTGGACACGATGGAGACATGAATACCTCCCCACTCTGCAAAGCAATAAAATAGGCTCAACCATCTAGAAATTTACAAATAGGAGACATTGTGTTGTTAAAGGAGAGTCAGCTATCACGCAATGAATGGCCTATGGAACTAATCACCTTGGTAGTCCCTAGCAGTAATGGTACTATAAGAAAAATAGAAGTTAAAACTGCCTCTCAAGGCATCTCCAAAAACTTTAACAGGCCTATCACAGAAGTCATTCTTCTAGTCCCTAAAAAAGACGGATAAGTTCATACAATGTTTGTTTATATGTACAGTATAGTGATATAATGTCATTATATCAGTCGGGGAGTGTTCTGCCCCACATGTTATTAGCTGTTAGCTGTTATTTGTTGAACTGTGCTCCCCCTTCATCTTGTCATTTATTAACACACCTGTCAGTCACGTCCCACACTCACAGTGGTGCCATAAATGCAAAGGTGGGTAGTAATGAGTTACATTTACTCCGTTACATTTACTTGAGTAACTTTTTAAAAAAAATGTACTTCTAAGAGTAGTTTTAATACACCATACTTTTCACTTTTACTTGAGTACATTTGTGAAGAAGAAACGCTACTCTTACTCCGCTACATTGGGCAACACTCGAATCATTACTTTTTTCCATTAGATACAGTAAGCTATATTTTTCAGAAAAGAGAGAATCCGCCAGTGAATCTACTGCATGACTGTTTCACCAATCAGACGTAGCAACAATACGTTTGCTGTCAAATTATGCAAAGAGTACACGACACGTGTTTCACCCTTATTTGGGCTCATCAGGCGTACACACTCACTGCACCCCTCTTGGGGATCAAACCTTGGACGTCAGCGGCGAAGCCTCTTTACGTTGCGCCATGGCGTGTGGTTCGTTTATTTGACAGCCTGGAGATCGGGGTAATTTCATTCATGGCATTCATTTGATTGTGCATGCGGGATGACCCGTGTGTTAGAAGAAAAGACATCTCAGACTGGCCTCCCTGTATGTCAATCAAGTGGCAAATGCCATAGGGAGGATATATGATAGACTAACGTTTAAAAAAAAAATTTTTTTGAATGCAATGCGATCTACCTGCACTACCTTTCCGATCGACGTATTGGGCACCCCTGGTATACAGTGTATCTTGTCACTGTAAGTAGTTTGCACTGTTCAAACATACTGTACATGTTACCTACTGTAGGTAATGGCTTCAAAAGCTTTGTTATGAAACAAACTGAGATTTGGAACTTTGTGTTATTTGTGCATCTTTATTTTCTAAAGATGTTATTTATTTTTACTCATTTTTTATTTTATTATTTGGAAATAGCATAATTTGCACATTATTTTATATTTCTGTCTGTCTTATTACAACATTTCTAAAAAATAAATAATTTATTATGATCAAACAGTTACTCAGTACTTGAGTAGTCTTTTCACCAAATACTTTTTTACTCTTATTTGAGTAATTTTTTGGATGACTACTTTTTACTTCTACTTGAGTAATATTATTTTGAAGTAACGCTACTCTTACTTGAGTACAATTTTAGGCTACTCTACCCACCGCTGCATAATTGTCTATGAAACTCACGTAAAGCATGTAGGTCGCCTAATAATCATTTGAATACAATACACTCCATGTATCTCACGCTTTGGACGTGACTGAAACAAGAGATAAAGGGGTGCTTATGTATCTTTAAGGTATTTAATCCCCTGGGTCTGGTTAGTTGTGGTATGCAGTAATCTGAACCTCTGTCTATACGCTTCCCTTTGTCTTGATCCAACCATGGAAATCACTCGCCTTGTAAGTGTCTTTTAAAGCTTCATTGTTTAATGTACATTGTCTGCTATATATTGATTTGTAAATCATTCTTTATTGTCTTTGGTTGTACACCTATACTGTATATACCTGTATGTTTCTTTTGTATATATTTCAGTTTACAATGAGGTACCTCCAGTAAAAGCCTTCAAGAAAGCTCACCCCTTGTCATTTTTATGTGGATGTGCCAAGTTGTTTAAGCTCTCTGCAGCCGCGTTGCACAGACAGCACGGAGTGAGGCAGAAAACCACTTGTGGACTTGTTTCTGCTCCAGCTGGAGTTTTCATGGTTCTCCCTCTGGTCAGACTCACTTCACGCCTCAGAGACTCTTTTTGATTTTATTTTCAATTTAAAAGCCTAAGCTCTTTTCTGAGGCCTCCTGTCTGCCTGGGGTGGGCCTGACTGGGGCTGACATTTGTTTGGTGGGCTATTCTAGAGGCCTCATCCCTTTGTTATATTGTACTATTAGACCAATCACAACAGAAAGTGGTCTGTCCAGGTGACATGGTGTGGACCCCTCTGTGGTCACTTCCTGTGTCCGGCTCTCTTAATTAATGTTCAGTCTCTCTATTTATTATTTTCTTTCTCACTCCTCCTCACTCTCCTGTCTTCTCTCATTTTCTGTTCTCTTGTTTCTTCTTGTTGTCCCTTCACCACCCTGTCCAATGACATTGGCTTTTCTCTGTCTTGTTAGTTCCAAATGTCCCCCATAACCCTGTCCACCCTCTCCTCCTGTCCACTCTGCCTGCTATCCTGATCCTGTCACCTCTCCTCCCTGAGTCCTTGTCCCTCTGTCTTTCCACCTTTTCTGATCCTGCTTTCCTCAGCTCATCTCACACTCTTTGTTGTCCTCCCTGTCTGTCACCTCCGACCAGCTCCACTTGTCCACTACTCTTTGTCCTTCTCGTCCCACTGCCTGTCTTTCTCCTTCCTTCAGTCAGTCCATGTGGTGTCCTGTGATCAGTCCGTCCATCAGGCCGTCAGTGGTGACTTCATAACCCCACACACCTCACACTGTTTACTTACATCAGTGTCTCTAATTTACAGTTTGGGGTCCGCAGACCCTCACACAGCTGACGAGCTCCTGAATCTCCCAGTTTGTTGTCTCTCAGGTTCAGTACAGTCAGCTGTGAGTGTGGAGAAGAGAGAACTGAGGAGAGAGATGAGTAACATCTGGAGGTGAGACGACAATCAGACAGGCTGTGGAGATAAAGAGAGAGAAGTGAGGACATAAGGAGGGACAGACAGACAGACAGAAGGCCACAGAGCTCAAAGGCTCAATGACTGCTGGCATTTTTATTTTATACTGAGCCTGTTTGAACCCGAGACCACCGCTGTTCTTATACTGTAAGTAAGGCACCAAACACCTGAGAAGGTCTCCTGCCTTCACACTTTACTGACAGGCGAGAAGTCATTAAAATGAATACACGGACATTAATATTGGAGATGAGCCTCAAAGAAATGAGACTGACAGCGTTCTGCACTTGAGGGGCCGCATGGACTTGTAGAAGGTGACAATGGGAGGGGGTTGGGGGTGACAAAGTGGGATTTCTTTCTGTCATTCAGGACTCAGGATATGTAGACATTTTGTCTGATTTGTAGGACATCATGCAAAGACAACTGTTAGACATTCTGGTCACTGCAGAGCTTAACACTCAGCTGTTTGTCACGATGGACTCTCCTCAAGTCACAGTAATTAGATGATGACGATGACACTCTGTTGGTTTAAAGGGACAAACACTGGGCCTGACTTTAGGAGTGAAGACATGATGGACATGGTAAAACAAGACTGACATGTGACACTTCTGTCCTCGGCCACTCAGACCTCACATACTGACCGGTGACATTGACCAGCTGACCTTTGTGCACTAAACACCTCAGTGGTACTGAGCTCAGTTTTCTTATTCCTTCTACTAATTTGTAATAAAGCAGGAGGATGAGCTTCAAATGCACTGTCAGTGTCCCAAAGTCCAGTCCAGTGGGCACAGAGGTTGTCTGAGTGGACTGTGAAGAGACCCCCATGACTGCTGACCACTGCTGTCCATTCCCAGCTCTGCCTTGATTTGATCAAAATGAAAGCAAAGGAAATCCACAGCACTTTATCAGGTGACTTCACAGGACGTGTGGGGGTCACAGGAGTGACATGTTTGTGTCCTCACAGTTTGAATTTGTTACAGCAGCAGCTCATTTCTTTATGTCCTGTCTTTTCAATGACATCTGTTTATAAAAGTCAGGACAGGACAGTGGACAGTAAGGGGGTGGACTAAAGATGGTGGGGTCTTTACAAGCTTTTACTAATAATACCAGAAATAGTCAAACAAAATGTTTAAAATGTTAAAATCAATGGACTAGGGTTCAAATTATGAGTTTACAGCAAAGGCTATCAGTCACACAGACTTCACACATTGGTAAGGCGTCATCTCATTTGAAAAGGCAAATAAAGAATTAGAGCAGCACAGTCACAGTGTCAGGTGCCAGACGTGTCAGTAGTCATCACTAATAATAATAATAATAATAATAATAATAGCGGCTGAAATGAGTTTCCTCCGCAGGGTGTCTGGGCTTTCCCTTAAAGATAGGGTGAGAAGCTCAGTCATCCGGGAGGGGCTCAGAGTAGAGCCGCTGCTCCTCCGCATCGAGAGGAGTCAGATGAGGTGGCTCGGGCATCTGATCAGGATGCCTCCTGGACGCCTCCCTGGTGAGGTGTTCCGGGCACGTCCAACCGGGAGGAGGCCCCGGGGAAGACCCAGGACACGCTGGAGGGACTATGTCTCTCGACTGGCCTGGGAACGCCTTGGGATTCTCCCGGAAGAGCTAGAAGAAGTGGCCGGGGAGAGGGAAGTCTGGGCATCTCTGCTCAAGCTGCTGCCCCCGCGACCCGACCTCGGATAAGCGGGAGACAATGGATGGATGGATGGATGGATAATAATAATAATAATAATAATAATAATAATAATAATAATGTTAGGATATAGCGGGTTGGACAATAGATGGATGGATAATAATAATATTAATGGTGGTCTTGTGTTTAAGGAAGTTCTTTCCAAGGTGACAGATTAAATGTTTTCATCTCCCATTCACTTTTGTCCAGGACATCTTATAAGACATCTGAGTGTCCACCAAGTCACCATCAGCCAAACCTGCAGGTCCCCAAGTCCTCTGCTCAGCTCATCTCTGCCCTCTGGTGGTGACACCCTGTCACTGCTCCCCTTCTGTTTATTTCCAGCTCTCAGTTCTTCTCCCTTTTTCTTCTCCTCCATTCTCTTACCCCCCCATTTCCCATAATGCCTTGTGTCTCTGCTGACCAATCAGTCATTTGTTCATTCAGATGAGTGACGTTTCCTATGTTTCTTTAACTGAAATTTATGATTGCAGACTCAAATTCAATCATCAATCTATGGACAGTCATAGTTTATAGCTCAAGTGTAGTCTTTTTTCATTTTTAGTCACCCAGCTTTCCTGATAATACACCCACTGCGGTCTCATCGTCCTCTTCATAGCTGAGAGGAGCAGGATCCAGCCTACATTTCAAGGTCTGATGTGTTTCATGTTCAGAGATGTTGTTCTTCACAGCACTGTTATAAAGAGCTGATATTTGAGTGTTTGTGTCTGTTCTTTTGTCTTGAACACATCTACTCATCCTCTTCTCACCTCTCTCATTAACTGCGATGTTTTCACCTAAAAAACTGCCAACCACTGGATGTTTTCAGATTGTCACTTCGTTCTTTGTGGCCTGAGATTGGCATCTGTGATAATCCCAGGATGGCCGCTCATTCTGAGATGCTGAAAATTACCTGGTCAGGCCTGAACAGTCAAGTGTGGTCAGAATCACTTACATCACACAATTTGTCCATTCAAACCACAAATAGAACTCCTGACTAAGTCTGCATGCTCTCTGTGCTTATCAACTGAAAATTAATAGGCTTTTTGGAAGAGCCGGCAGGTTACATAAAAAGGGGGTATAACTAATAAAGTGGCCATACAGTCTAAGGAATCACACTGAATTAATCAGTACAACTGCACACAAATAAAATAATTACCTGGTGTGTTGATGGTTTTCTTTTTTTACTGTTCAGTAGCATTTACTAGATGGAGTGTCCAGGTGCAAAGGCCTGACAGGGGTATTCACTGCACACCTGCCCCTGGACTGACACAACTCTTGATGAATGAATGTAAGTGTTTAGCACATTTTTGTAGAAATCATCACAATTTGTCTTGTGGATCACAAGTAAAATAAAATCAAAACTAAAACTTTACCACTTCATCCTGCATTACAAGTCGACCAGACGGCTCACATCCTTCAGGGCATTTTTTGGAAAATCACATAGTCAGATCTCCTAGCTGGTCACCACTGATGCCCCCCAAACTAAGCTTGTGTCCCACCACCATCCAATGGCCTTTATCAGGGTACCTCGTGAGTCCTTCTCCCTTCTCCTGCCACCATCCCTCAGCCTTCAGCAGAAGCCCACTCAAATGGTTGGTTACTCTTGCTTCTTGGACACTCAGTAGGTTATGTCCTTGCCCCTTGAACACCATGTGCTCACTCCTCTTAGCAATATATCTCAACCACTTGCCTCCACTCCAAGCATTAGCTCAGCCACCATTCTGCATTTACTTTATTTCTCATTTAACCTCCATCTCTATTTTTCATTTTTCTTTCCTGTTCAGTTCTGTTCTTGACTATCCTGCTCAGCTCATTTTAAACTCGCTGGGGTGCAGGTGTCTAATTACAGACCCCAGGACACTAATGAGGACACTGGCTGAACCACACGTGTCTGCAGGTGTAAAGTGCGCTCCGCCAATTCACCACCAACACTCCAGAGCTGCTCTGCTCCACCACACAACCACATCCACCTACGCCCCTCTGAGTCCACCATTTTAATTTAAAACCTGCACACAACCACTGACCCCTGACATGTGTCACCACACAGCTTTGTATTTAGTAGTAAAGAGAATCACGCAGTGACCAGAGTGACCAGTGGGGCACAGGACTAGTGTGACAGGTGTCCTTAGTGACATCAAATTATTCACATCTCTAGTCGGCCATTTGATTGTCTGCTGAGATTGAAGAAGACCCTGACTGAGTGAAATGACAAAAGAAGGATTTGTGAGGCAGAGGGTTTGGAACTGTGATGACATCAGTGAAGACCATGTGTGTATAAAAATATCAGGCGCTATATAGTGGAATATTGAGAAAGTCATGTGACATCCTACACTGATCATGAGGTGAGATTCTTGCTTTAATGTCCCACAAGAGACACAAGTGTGAGTTACAAACACAAGAGGGCGCCACTCCTCACACTGGAGTATCTCCCTGACACGCCCACTGAGGTCACCTTCCCAGAATCCTCTCAGTGTCTCTGGACGTCTACTGCACATGATGTGTGTGTCCACCTGTCGGACACTAAGCCCACTGACAGATATATGTTGATGTCCTGTGTAGACCTGGGGGTCATGTCTTGTAGAATGATGTCGGCCTGTTCGGTCCACTTGGCTATAATGGCGGTCACTTCTTGTGTCTCCCACCTTACTGTCCACACTGCCTTCAGTCCTATTCCTCTCCTCCCTGTGACCTTCTCTTTCTGTGTATGGCTGGCTGGTCATTTCTACTGCTGCTGTCCACCTTTCCTCCTATTCCTCTGTCTGTCCTCCTCTCTCTCCTTCTCCTTCTCCTCTGCCTTGTCCTCCTCTTTTATTCATCCTTTTCTTCATTCTGTTCATCTCCTTCTCTTGTCTCTCCTTATCTTTGCTTTTCTATTCTCTTTGTCCTCCCTATCTGTCACTTCAGTCCAGCTCTAGCTGTCCACTCCTCTTTGTCTTCTATCACTTTAGTTGTCTCTTCTCCTCACACTGACTGTGTTTCTCCTCCTTATTCTATTTTAGTGATTTTTAACAAACTTTAGTGAGGACATCAGAGGAGTGTAAGGGGGAAAGTGACAATGGAGGACAGGAACAAGTACGAGATTAAAATAAAGTATGGACAGCATGGGCTTGTGGGACAAGAAATAAAACAACAGTCTGGACAGAGAGGATGAGGAGAGTGACCAGTGTGGTGGAGGGGCTCAGGGTCACAATGCTGTCTTTATGAATTGAATTATTAAAGGAAATCTGCAGTTGTGTCACCTCACGTCCATCTGTCTGTCCATAAGGGACACTGCAGTCTGTCCTGATTATTATATTTTTTTCTGCATTTTGTTAAAATCAAATAACATTCCATACAAGCAAGTCAAGTTTAACAAAACTAAGTTCGAAACAAATCAACCTGCACCCATGAGAAAGAGAGCTAGGCCAGCAGAGTAAAACTTTAAAGTACCATATCTACTCGTGTTTAAGTTATGATAAGTTGGGGCTTGATTATCCATCCATCCATTCATCCATCCATTTTCCAACCCGTTGAATCCAAACACAGGGTCACGGAGGTCTGCTGGAGCCAATCCCAGCCAACACAGGGCACAAGGCAGGAACCAATCCTGGGCAGGGTGCCAACCCACCGCAGGGGCTTGATTATACCATATAATTTCCAGTATTTTATAATGTTGGTCATATAAGTCAGATGTGGAAAACTCACGCTGTTGGTCCAAGAGATTATGATATGCTAACCCCCACCTGAGAGAATAACCACGGAGCACTTGGCCTTTATTTTTCTATATATTCTGCCTACATGACCACACGGTAATACCCAAACTATTCTGAAGCGACATTTGCACTGTTTTGTGTTTTTTTGTATCTCACCCCCTCATACACCTTTATTGTAAGAGCATGTCTTATCTATGATGGAGCGTTTGATCAGAAGAAAATATGAAGCTGGTTTTAAATTAAAAATTATTTAAGTGGCAAAAGAAATTGGCAACTGTGCTGCTGCAACAAAATTCGATGCATCTGAGAAACTGGTGCGAGATTGGAGGAGGCAAGAAGATGTAAACAAAACAAAAAACATTTAACTGTTGTATTTTTGAATGAGCGTATAAGTTGGGGTCTGATTTTATGATCAATTTTATAGGTTTCAAGACCCAACTTATATGCAGTGTGGAGACTGGCCCAGACACAGACAGGCAGACAGGCTCATGTCACCCAACACATGTTTATTTACAATATATACAAGTTGCAAGTGCTCATAAACCCCAAAGACCCCAAAGTCCTGGTCACACAACAATGCCTTCTCTTTCTCTTCAGGCTGCCTCCTTGTCCTTCCTCTGACGTCATCCTACTTTCACCCAACTCTCGTCTCTGTCTGAAGGGAGGCAGCCCCTTTCATATGCACCCAGATGGGCTCCAGGTGCTCCCCGGCAATCTTCCACCGGCACTCCCCAGTGTGGCGGATGTGCCAGCTGCGTACTCTGGAAGCACTCCGGGTGTCCCTTCTTTTCTTCCCCCCAGCACTTCCGGGTGTGGCAGAAGCGCTGGGGTCCAGGGTCCCCAAGGCATTGGGGCGCCCCCTGGTGGGGGCCACAGGCCCTTACAGGGTATTGCTTCCAAGCTCTGTACCCATGGTCCCCAAAGCAGCCAGGGCGGTCGCCCCCTCGTGGTCTGGAGGAAGCACAAGCTCTCCTCCGGTCCTCCTGGGCGTCTCGGCCGGGCATGAACCCCAGCCGGGTGCCACATGTTGGTATATATGGTAGTAAAAATAAGTAAATAGATAAATTAATAAATGAATAAAATAAACAGAATAAGAAAGACGGGACAGAATATGTTTCCTCAATTTAAATGCTTATTCTAAGATGTTATTGATTACATCCTGCCAGGTTTTGAAAAAGTTTTGTACAGATCCTCTAAGAGAGAATTTGAATTTTTCCAGTTTCAAATAATATATAACATCAGTTACCAAGTCAAATTATTAAAAAAAATCTACGGTTATGTCAATCTCACGTCCATCTGTCTGTCGTAATGGGAAACTGCAGTCTGTCCTGATTAAACACAGCATTTGTGATATGAGCATGGACAAGTCATAGCAATAATGTGACAAGAAATAAAATTCATGAGACACACACACACACACACACACTTGTTGTTTACTTACTTCAGATTCTCTAATTTGCAGTTTTCACTCCTCAGCCCCTCACACAGATGATCCACTCCTGAATCTCCAATGTTGTTATAGCTCAGGTTCAGTTCAATCAGTCGTGAGTGTGGAGCACAAAGAGCTGAGGAGAGATCATAGCAAGATCTGAAGGTGAGACCACAATACCTGAGGCTGTGGAGAAGAAGAGAGACAAGTGAGGACATGAGGAGAGACAGACAGACAGACAGAAGGACAAACAACACAAAGGTTCAATGGCCACTTGTATTCTGACTTTTCACTGAAGTGCAGTGTGAACATGAGACCACTGCCATTCTTATAAAGTAAGGCGCTATATACCTGACAGGGTCTCCTGCCTTCATGCTGGACTGACTGTTGCCAAGTCATTCTGACTGACATGTGGACATCAACACTGGATAAGAACGTCACAGACATGAGACTGACGGCGTCCTGCACTCGTGTGACCAGATGGACTTGTCACAGGTGACCACGGGGTGATGATGACAAACTGGAATTCTTGTCTGTCATTTACCACTCAGGACTGGCAGCTCTAGTGGTGACCAGCAGCAGATCTGTTTGTCTCCATCTTTGTCTTCATTTTTTATTAGTTGTGATTAATTTTTAATAATGGGTTCATTTTCTGAACAGGAATAAAGGAATATATATGTGTCCCTGACGTGTTATGGAGTCTCTACTTTTATTTGTTGCTTTTATTTTGGTGATACTTTTTTTCAGGAAGACTTGCTGTCTTCCTGATGTGTCTTCTATTCACCTGAGTGATTCAGTACAGCTAGGAGTTTCTACTGTGATGGTACCTGCCAAGTGCAGACACAGACCAGAGCTGTTTCCAGAATGTTCCACTTTGAAGAGACAGGATGAGTCTGATGATGATGACAAGTGGAGGACACCGAAATGGGTCAGATGTGGAGGGGCTCGTTTGAGGTAACAGGTAACCCAACACATTCCACTTGGACTGTAATAATGACGACTGTGCGGTCCTTACGTAATCAACTTGATGAATTACAAACTAAAGCTTGTGTTCAGACAGAATACAGAGAAGCCTGCATTATGGAGAAGTGGCTCTCTGAGTTCATCAGTGTTACGGAACTCATTATTGAAATGTCATTGTCACAGGTAAAGGGCCCGTTGGCGTCTGCCCGTCTGTATATAAATGGTGGTCTCAATCAGTAATAGTCAGAGAAGCAGTGAGCTCTGCGGACCTTGAGGTGATCAGCGTGTCACTCAGACCACTCTACTCATCCAGAGAATTTCCGCAAATATTTGTCACCGTTTTTTTGTATTCATCCTAAGGCTCACCCATCGATGTCAACAGAGACGATTATCACAGCTTTAGTCGACACGCTGAAAGTGAACACTCAGACCAAAGCATCAGAAGCCTAACCTTTGTCACCAGGCCTTAAACAAAGGCACCAAAAGCACAAACACATTTTCTGATTTGCACTTTGTTTGTAATTCTGCAGCACTTTTGTAAAATACTCCACACTGTTTCTTACATTCAACACTTTCTTTAGGAATTTAAAAGTCCACAAGAAGACAGTGAAGCTCTGGAGCGAAGATTCAATCCATAGTCTCCAAGGCTGCTTTCATTGTCCACACTGAGATTTTTTGATGGATTCCTGCACTGGTTTAGTCGAGCTTTGTGATGTGATCAGCAGCTCTGTTTCTGTTTGTGAAGACGTGATGATCTCAGCTAAAAGTGTGAAGGTCTATGTGATCAACAAACCCTGGGTCATCAAATCTATAATGTCATTATTATATCAAAAGAAAAAGTGTCTTTAGATGAGGAAATACTAATGAGGTACAAGCTGTTCAATGGGAATTAAAACTTGACATTCAAACAGATAAAGTTGATTATAAGGATAAAACTGAACAGAATTTGTCAACACAAAATTTGAAATTGATCTGGTCAGACATTAAATCCTTAGCTGGACATCATCAGTCAAAAATAAAAACCACTTAAGGGTTTGTTGTTTAAACTGCCGCTCTGATTGACCTAACAGGTTTAAAGAATACGACTGGAGATGTGAGCAGTTTGATTTGACTGAGTGAGGACTCCGCTTGAAGAAGATGGTTTCAGAAAACGGAGAGAGATGTTTATGTTCAGAAGGACATAGAGAACATTTTTATAAAATTATAACCCAATAAAAGTCCTGGACCAGACCATTTTAGTGTTGGGCTCTTGAGAACTTCTGCAGAGCAGCTCAGCTCCATTTTTTATTTTATTTTCAAAGTGATCACTAAAACAACAGAAGGTCCCAAAGCTGTGGAAACAGGTGACAGGAATACCAGTAGATAAAAGCAACAACCATAAAAACCTAAAAGACGTCAGACCAGTGGCTCTGACATCACTGGCTATAAAAACATTTGAAAAACATCTAAAAAGGAACATGTGAAAGAAAACTCTGAGTTTTGAGATCCATTTCAGTTTGACTACCAGTCTACTTGAGAGAGACAGAGGATGCCAAGCTTCGAGCCCGAAGCGTCAGTTATAACCGGTTTTGCTACTTCACCCGTGGAGCATGAATTCTGAAGCAATTTCTCCGAACTTAAGGAAATGATCACAACATTGGCCACAGCCACAGTCACAGCCATAAGTGTGCTTAAGAAAGACATCCAGAAAGACATCCAGAAAAATATGAAAAGTATGGAGAAAGAAATAAGTGACTTGCAGCAGGATAATTAAAACTTGGAAATGTGTTTATATAATCGTTTTGATGCGACCATTAAAGGTATGCTGGGGAAAATTAAGGAACACATTCAAGAAAATACGTCTAAACTGGGAAACCTTGCCGACCAGCTGGATGACGTTAAGCAGACATTCACGGCTCGAATTGAAACAGAAACAATTGGCATCTAATGCCGATGGAAAAGCTACAGCTGCAAATTCCAAATCCAAAAAACACGGAGACAGACTCTGGAAGGCTCTGGAAGATGGATGCAGAAGGAATAATATTAGAATCGAAGGTCTACCTGAAAATCATGAAGTCCAAACCCAGTGAAGATTGCAGTTGAACTATTCTCTAAAATAATTGGATAGGACTTTAAATCAGATACCAACATAACAGCATATGCGGATCAAATATCCTTAGACCTAGGTCTTTTATTGTCTGCTTCGAGAGGTTACTATGTAAGCTAGATATGATGGCACTCCTCAGACACAAGCAAGAGATTATATTTGAAAATAACCACATTTGTATTTTCCTTGATTTCTCTCCCGCAACAGCTGCTAAACGTTCAGCCTTCTACAACATTAAACAGCGGTTACGGCAAGCCAAAATCAAATACAGCCTCTTGTATCCTGCCAAACTGAAAGTGGATTTTCAAGGCCAAAACTATGTCTTCTCCAGCAAGGATGAAGCAGAAAAGGAATTAAGAAAGCTGATCCCAACACTATTCTGAAACACAATAGTGAGTCGCATCCTGTCATGGCATGGCAAGGAGATTAAGGAGATATCACCTGCTGTCTAATCCACTTCTAATGATATGGGTACCATAATTATATATCCTTTTCATTACTCAGATGCTTTCTCTTTATGTTTTAATTACAGTTATAGACGTGTGTGTGGAAGAAATTGATTTTTAATTATTTTTAACATTATACCCTTGGTTTATTCTTATAGTTATTATTACATTAGGATTTACTGTGCTTATCCAAGACCACTTTTTTACACCACTCCCTGGGTTTATTATCTTAATACTTTAAGACTGCTGAAGATTATATGCTTATAGTCTGTTAATAATTATATTTTAGGCATATAGTATTTAGACTTTATTGGTAGTAGATATCTCTACTTTTTAATCCTCAAAAGCTGCTGTGTGGGGGCTTGTTTTGTTTTGGACGTGCTCTGTCTCTAGGTATGTCAGAGGAACGGGACTTTGTGAAGTGGGGTTCAGCCTCACGTGGGGAGGCAAAAGGGGAGGGGGATAAGGAGGGGAGAGAAAGAGAGCAGGATATATCTAATCTATACTTTTAATTCTTATAATTATAACTATCAATGTAATAATAGGCTGCATGGTAATAACTCGTGAGGAAATTGGAAATTAAGGTTAAAGCTGTCTCACTTCCAGTTAAGACTATAAAATGGCATCAAAAATTCAGAATCAATATCTCCATGATGGAACAGTTAACTTTGTGAGCTGGAATGTTAAAGGCCTGAATCACGAATTAAAGAGAAAGAAAGTATTCTCTCACCTAACAGGTTTAAACGTTAAAATAATATTTTTACGGGAGACCCACTTACTAAGCAAGAATCAGTTCCGGCTGCAAAAAGACTGGACTGGCCAAATGTTCCATTCTATCTTTATAAAGAAAATTAGAGGTGTGGGAATTCTCATACATAGCACAGTCTCATTTGTAGCATCAGATGTAGTATCTGATCCTGAAGGGAGATATGTGATGGTCATGGGCAACTTATTTAACTGTAAGATGATTTTGATAAATGTTTATGCACCTAATGACGATGATAAGGAATTCATGCAAAATATATTTTCATCCATTCCCAATGTGAATACTCATGAAATTATAATGGCTAGGGACTTTAATTGTGTTTTAAATCCACTCTTAGAAAGGACTCCTGTGACAGGGGGATGACATCTAACACTGCAAAGACAATTACACGGTTTGTAACTGATCACAACTTATCAGACCCCTGGAGGTTTCTAAACCCAAACTCAAGAACATATTCGTTCTACACACCAGTACATCATTGCTACCCAGGAATTGACTATTTTTTATAGATAATAACTTCTAGCCTGCGATTAAATCTTGCAAGTACGATGCTATTGTTATTTCCGACCATGCACCTCTGATCTTGGAGCTAAAATCATTATGCCCCACACACTCACCTCGCAGATGGTATCTTAACCCGCTTCTATTAACAGATGAGAACTGTACAGAATTTATATCCAAACAAATCAGCTTCTTCCTAGAGACAAATACATCCTCAGAGGTTTCTGCAGGAATACTCTGGGAAACTCTAAAGGTCTTCTTAAGAGGACAGATTATTTCATATCTTTCCCACAGGAATAAATTACAAACCAAGAAAGTATTAGAGCTAAGAAGCGAAATTACTAGAATAGATGAAGAACATGCCAGGCGTTCAAGCGAGGCTCTGCATAGGAAAAGACAGGCTCTGCATACAGAGCTCAACCTCTTGACAACTAAAGAAAGTGAACAACTAATTTATGAAGCAAGACATCACTACTATGAACATGGAGAGAAAGCTAATAAGCTTTTAGCTCAACAAATCCACAAGCAAGAAGTTCGCAATGCAATCCCAGGAATCACCAACACAAACGGAGAAGAAATCATTGACCATAAAAATATAATGCACACATTTAGAGACTACTATAAATCCTTATATTCTACTGAGTTTAAAGAAGGCAACACACAATCTAATGCATTTCTGGATACATTTCAGATACCACAAATAGATACTTTTAGTGCTGAGGAACTGGATAAACCTCTGGCGCTATCAGAATTACTAGATGCTATAAAGTCACTTCAATGCGGGAAAGCTAGCACTCAGCTAGCTCCCCTCCTATTAGCAACATTTACAGAAGCTAGAGACAATCAAATTCTACCTCAAACTTTTCGCCAAGTATTAATCACCGTCTTTCCTAAACAAAATAAGGACTTATTACAAAGTGCATCATACAGACCAATTTCACTTCTGAATAATGATGTTAAGATACTCTCAAAAATCATAGCTAGAAGGATGGAGAAAGTGCTGTCCTCGGTAATATCACAAGATCAAACTGGATTTATCAAGGTACGACACTTATCTTCCAATCTCTGACGCCTGTTTAATGTAATATACTCACCAGCAAAGTCAAACACCCCAGAAATATTGTTATCATTGGATGCAGAAAAAGCATTTGACATGATTGAATAGAAACACCTTTTCAATACATTAGAGAAATTTGGGTTTGGCCCGAACATCTGTGCATGGATCAAACTACTGTATACCAATCCAGAAGCTTCAATTTGTATTAACAACATTTGCTCAGACTACTTTAAACTAGAATGTGGTACCAGACAAGGATGCCCCTTGTCACCACTGCTATTTGCAATCACCATTGAACCACTGGCGGTTCACTGTTGAAATGCTTATCAGATAAAGGGGATTATCAGAGAAGGACTGGAACAGAAAATTTCTCTATAAGCAGATGATATGGTACTGTATATATCAGACCCACGAAATACTGTGCCTGCAGTCTTAACAGCACTTAAAGAATTTCAAAAGATCTCTGGTCTCAGAATTAATCTGAATAAAAGTGTACTCTTTCTGGTGAATTCTCAAGCATACAATATCAGATTGGACACCTTTTCTTTTATTATCGCAGATCAGTTTAAATACCTAGGGGTAAATATCACAAGTAAACACAAAGCTCTTTATCAACAAAATTTCCCTGTCTGTATGGAAATAATTAAGCAAGACTTGCATAGATGGTCAACCCTTCATCTCACTCTAGCTGGAAGAATTAACATTGTTAAGATGCATATCCTTCCTAAGCTTCTTTTTTATTTCAAAACATTCCAATATACATTAATAAATAATTTTTTAAGCAATTGGATTCAACAATAACCTCATTTATTTGGAACTCAAAACAACCAGGTTTCCAAAGAACGACCCTACAAAGACCTAAGGCAGAAGGTGGCATGGCTCTACCCAACTTTCAGTTTTATTACTGGGCAGCAAACATACAAGCTATAAAAACCTGGACACAAATAGATGAACAAACATAGGCCTGGTCTGCAATTGAAGTAAAATCCTGCAGTACTTCTTTATATTCCCTACTTTGTGCCCCAATAAATGCAAGTTATCACCAATATACTAATGAGCCAATTGTGCTTCACTCACTCAGGACATGGAACCAATGTAGAAAGCATTTTAAGATGGAGAATCTTTTATCTGTGTCACCTCTGAAAGAGAACCACCTCTTTCAACCCTCACAAACATATCTAGAAAAGATTTGGGATTAAATTGCTTAGAGATCTTTATATAGACAACATCTTTGCATCCTATGAGCAATTACATTCCAAATTTAACTTTCCAGCTACACATTTCTTTCACTGTCTTCAAATTAGGAAATTTGTTAAACAGAACCTGCCTGATTTTCCTCATCTTGCACCCTCCTCCATGCCGGTAAAAATATTGCTCAATTTCGAAGACTTAAACACCATCTCTGCAACATATAAAATTATTTTACAGTCCTTCCCTTTCAATGATCCAAGAGGTCAATGGGAAAAAGATCTCTTAATCAATATATCAGAAAAGGAGTGGAAAATAGCAATGCAGAGAATTCACTCAAGCTCCATATGCGCAAAGCATACAATTATTGTTTAACTCAAATCCCTGATTGCAGACTCAAATTCAATCATCCATCCATTTCCCACACCTGCTTATTCAGATCTGAGTCTCAGGGCAGCGATGAGCGCCCATCACACACCACGTCTGCCTTTCCTTATGAGCTCCACATTCTTATTTACGTATTTTATTCACTTAAAAAGCTTCATCTTAGCTATAATATCCAACATTATTAACACACCTCACCAATTTATATATTACACATCTCATGACCACATCATAGACAAAGCGTTATTGCAACAGGGACCCCTGTGTGTAGAGCGGGTGAGAGGCCTGTGAGAGTGAGTGTTAGTGCAAATACAAAGGAACATGGCCACTGTGAATTAGACAAAAGAGTGCAGATATGCTCAGCGGGTG
Source organism: Erpetoichthys calabaricus (assembly GCF_900747795.2). Taxonomy (NCBI): domain Eukaryota; kingdom Metazoa; phylum Chordata; class Cladistia; order Polypteriformes; family Polypteridae; genus Erpetoichthys; species Erpetoichthys calabaricus. The sequence goes on along the minus strand of NW_026261592.1, from coordinate 733,378 downwards.
TGTGACATCAGTGTACAGTCCTCAAAGAAGTGCGAGTGGATACTCAGGGGGCACTTTATTAGACTCGCCAATGTGATACCCTCACCCTTTAACTCTGTGCCAGCTGGAAGTCTCTGAAGGTGTGGATTCAGCAGGATGCCTGAATGACTCTTTATGGTTTCAAGTCAAAGCAGACAAGTTATGAGTCAAGTCTTAAATTTTAAGTCCCAAACAAGTCATAATGTGTTTTACACCAAATGTAATGTTATTTCTTGCATTTTGTAGGAATCATAAATATTTTTGAAACTTTTATTACATTTATTATTACATTTCCAGACTATCAGTCAGTCAGTCAGTCATTATCCGACCTGCTATATCCTAACACAGGTCACAGGGGATCTGCTGGAGCCAATCCCAGCCAGCACAGGGAGCAAGTCAGGAGCAAATCCCCAGGCAGGGCACCAGCCCACCACAGGGCACACACACACCCACACCCACACACACCAAGTACACAATAGGGACAATTTAGAATCGCCAATGCACCTAACCTGCATCACTTTGGACTGTCGGAGGAAACCAGAGCACCCGGAGGAAACCCACACAGACTCAGGGAGAACATCCAAACTCCACGCGGGGAGGATCCGGGACGTGAACCCAGGTCTCCTTAAGGCAAGGCAGCAGTGCTACCACTGCGCCACCATGCCACCCTCCAAACTATCAACCCCATGTTAATACAAGAATAAAGAAAAATGAAGTGCAAATACGCATGTAATGAGAAACAACTATCAGAGTGCCACTCATTGTAACGATACACTCAGTGCAAACAAATTAGCAGGCCTATTTACTTCACATGAAATTAAATAGATTTCTGTTCACAAAGTATGAATATAGCTTGAGCACCAACACACTCAAACAGAAACACAGCCTTAAAAAAAGAAAAAGAAGATAAATCTCTATCTGTATTAACATAAATTAATGTGTAATAAGTCTGACATACACAACACAATATGAAAATAATGAAGTTTAACCTTTGGGGCTTAGATGGGATTTTAGTCCAAACTGCCTAGAGATTTTGCTTATACATAATATGAAAAGGGCTTTGTAAAATGTTATTATATTTATTTTGTAGTGTAATTTAATACAAAATATTAGTTAAAATTAAAATTAACTGTTGATTGCAAAGGGGCTCCTATAAGAGTTAAATGTTCAGAGCCCCAAAAATGTAGGTTCATCACTGATTTTATATTTTTTTGTTGCATTACTTTTATTTAATCTAATTATTATTCTTTACATTTTAATATGGTAAAAGTGTATGTCAGCATGTATTATTACTGTAATTCCTTTTGTGCTATAGTCAATCATTATCTTTATTGACACATTTTCCTCTGGGGACAAATAAAGTTACATCTATCTATCTTCTTCTTCTTTCGGCTGCTCCTGTTAGGGGTTGCCACAGCACATCCTCATTTTCCATATCTTTCTGTCCTCGTCATCTTCCTCTGTTACACCCTGTTGTGATGTGAGATTTTACATATAACTTGATGAATATTTTGTACTGTATATCTTTATTTGTAATTTAGACAAAGCAATGTAATTTAGTGTTTACCCCCCCCCCCCCCCCCCCCTTTTAGGAATGGGTCTGTTTGAATTTTTTGGGGGATGTGTGTTTTAAACCAGTTTGGCAAGTGTTTCTTTGCTAAAGTCATTTCTACCCCCGCAAATGGGCGAAGGTGTACTTTAACATATGGTTTGGTGGCAGGTGTTAAGATGTTCTATTTCCCCCATTGGTCTGAAGTATGGCTGTTTGGAATTGGCTTGGTTCAGAAGCCTTTAAGCACCATGATGTGCTATTGGCTCTCGAGGTTGGACAGAACATCTATAAATCTATGTGTTTAACCTCAGTATCTCTCTCTTACCAACCAACATATGATGAAGAAGCATCTCTCTTGCTAACCTGTGATGATGAAGAGAACACAATGAACAGCACAGCTCAGCAGCCATTTTGAACAGACATGTGGCTGAAAGCTGAGCATCAATGATGCCTTAACTAGAGACATTTAAGTAACTAGAAGACTGTGTGCTACTTGAACTACATATCATCATTTAATCAGGTTGTATGGTTGCCAATATTCAAATGTACTTTGCATTTTGTTATTATTTATGAATATTATCAATAATACTAATACATTGTTTAAACTGTAACTTAACTTCTGCTTGTCTTTTACTACATCCAATTGCCTAAGGTTATAGATATAGAAGGGAAGGTGGGGATAAGTTATATACAATAATACCTTATAAACAGTGGTAAGTCTGTGAGATTAGGCATTCTAAGGCTACATATTAATAATACATTAGGGGAAAGTAGAGCAATATATATTACTCTACCAAGACAAAACATACCCACAACCTACATGTTCTCTCTCTCCACATAAACCTTCTCTTAGGTCTTCCTCCTGCCTTGCAGCCCCATCTCTAATATGCATCTCTTAGTATACCCAGCATCTCTACTCTGCACATGTCCAAACCAATGAAATATCGCCTCTCTGACTTTGTCTCCCAACCGTCCAACTGGAGCTGACCCTGTAATGTACTCATTTCTAATCATGTCCATCCTCATCATGCCCAATGTAAATCTTAGCATCTTTAACTCTGCTACCTCCAGCTCTGTCTCCTGTTTTTTGTCAGTGCCACCATCTCTAACCCATAAAACACAACTGTTCTCACTCTCCTTTCATTTTTACTGGTACCCGTCTTCTGTAGTTCTGTTGTTAACCAGCTATTTCTATCTATTATATAATACCTTTCACATCTATCTATCTATCTATCTATCTATCTATCTATCTATCTATCTATCTATCTATCTATCTATCTATCTATCTATCTATCTATCTATCTATCTATCTATCTATCTATCTATTGTCACACACATGCGAATGGGATAAAGCAGAAGGGCCTAAATGATAGTAATTCCAAGCCAGACCAGGGGGTGGCAGGTTGTGCTGACTGTCTCTCTTGCAGACCATCCACGGGAATTTCTGCAGGGTACTAGTGCCACTGATAATGTCACTTCAGTTTCCAATGCAAATAATGATGTCACGTCCGGTCCTGAAGACGTCACTACCAGGTTTGACCCCAATAATAATGTAATTTTCGGCCCCGATGACGTCACTTCCGGTTCCTGCCCTGATGATGTAATTTCCTTTACTGGCCTTTAAAGCCGCCATCTTACCTCAATAACATCATTGTTCATCTCTGTTCAAATTAACTAATCTTTGCTGCCTTGGAACAATATACTGGTGGCTGCCCCAAACCTTCATGATGTTTGTGACTCATTCTTGTGACAGTGGCATAGTTGGCAGGATTTGTGATTCCGAGAAGAAACTGGGATGGAACCTAAAGTCTAACCAGGTGGGAGAATACTAGGGCCACGTTTCCAGGTGGGGGGTTTGTCCAGTGGTCCGGAGTGACCTGGTACAGGCTCCTCTCCCACAACAACCAAAGGGAGAGTGTGGACGAGACACACAGATGTGGGCTGTTTCCTGGGCTTAAAATGAAAGGGGCTTATTATGTTCTCTTAGAGGAGAGAGCTGAGCCGCCCATTGGGATCAAGATCCCAGATAAATATGGGCTATCCCCAGGCCAGCAGGTAGAAAAATTCAAAACTTGGGAATTCGATCCAAAGAGGTCAATCCAGGAGCAAGCTTTTGCCCTCTGGGAACTGGTGGTACAATGGCAATGGCCATTTGAACTGACCACCTTCCAAATAGTACAGCAGGCAGCCTAGCTTTATATTAAAAAAAGGTTTTCCCAACAATTTTACCCAGCTGGTCTGGGGAGACTTTCACTTCATGGAGGAGCTAATATAGCTCATAGAAACATCCAAGCCAGCCTTGAAATCTGAGAGAGCAGAACGGTCCTTTAGTGGACTCTATAGGGATTATGTCCCACAAATAAGGTCTCTTTCATGTAAACCGGAGCCTGTTCCAAAGTCTCCAGGCTGGTGGGCATGCCACTTACCCGAAAGCAAGGAGGGATGCAGGTGGAGAGAGGGGGAACAGTTATGGGCACTTACAAACACCCTGACTATGACTCATACAGGAGTCATTTTAAATGGCTTCTGAGTCAAAGTACTTCTGCATTCCGGCAGCAACATTTCCATTGTCTCCATATGTACGATCGCGACAATGGTAAAAAATAAAGACCAGTCTTAGATGCATACACAGTGAAACCTGTTATTATAAAACAGCCTTATGTTTCATCAGTTATTGATGATCGCTAAAAAAATTCCCTGTAGCGGTCCTCCCCAAACCACCCTTTCCGGTGATTCTAGGACAGGATTGGTCTGACAATAAATGCGGTTTACTACTAACTACTCCCGATTGCAATATAGGCCTAGCTATAGAAAGGACTAACCTGACTCAAGCTGTCTCCATGCCATGTAACCAGCCGGTGAAGAGAGATCCAGCAGACCAGAAAGTGGATGGGGAGATTCAAGGACTGTCTCAGGCAAGTGCGTCATCTACCAGTGCCACAACGAGCCAGGAGGATTCCCCGCCCCTTAAGGTCAGACCAGATCCCCTCTCAGTTTAGAGAGACACTGGCTTCTGTAAAAAGGGAGCAGTGGAACGATGACTCCCTAAAGTTTGTGAGAAATGCAGTGGTCCTTGTCAATGGCCAATGCACACATCGGCCCATGCCACAGGGTCCTCATTTTGTGATTGAATATGACCTATTATATAGAGGAGCAGAGCATTTTGGGGGGGGCGGACGTTGTTGTTAATCCCACGAACCTACTGGCAGCAGGTCTGTGAACTGGCACATGAACACTTCCTAGGAGGCCATTTGGGCACTGAAAAGACTTTAGAGCAAATTAAGCTCAGATTTTATTGGCCAGGAATTAATGAGGAGGTTCGTCGTTTTTGTGTCTCTTGTCCAGAGTGTCATCCATCCATCCATCCATCCATCCATCCATTTTCCAACCCGCTGAGTCTGAACACAGGGTCACCTGGTGCCAATCCCAGCCAACACAGGGGAAAAAGCAGGAACCAATCCCTGGCAGGGAGCCAACCCACCGCAGGACACACACAAACACACCCACACACCAAGCACACACTAGGGCCAATTTAGAATCGCCAATCCACTTAATCTGCATGTCTTTGGACTGTGGGAGGAAACCCACGCAGACACAGGGAGAACATGCAAACTCCATGCAGGGAGGACCCGGGAAGCGAACCCGGTTATCCTAACTGCGAGGCAGCAGCGCTACCACTGCGCCACCGTGCCGCCCTCCAGAGTGTCAATTATGGCAAATTCCTAAGAAGGTCCGAGCTCCTCTCATTCCCCCTCCCTTGATTGACATTACCTTTGAACAAATTGGGGTTGATATAGTGGGACCCCTAGAGTCCTCAGCCTGAGGACACAAACATATATTAGTCCTCATGGATTATGCTACTCGATATCCAGAGGCTGTTCCCTTGTGCTCAGCCACATCTAAGGCGATTGCATGGGAACTTATAGGGATCTTTACGCGTGTCGGCCCTAAGGAAGTCCCTACAGACCAAGGGACACTTTTCACCTCAGAGATGTTCAAGGAGACGGCCAAGTTACTTAAACTAAAGCATTATCAACCTCAAACCGATGGTCAAGTAGAGAGATTTAATCAGACTCTCAAACAAATGCTCCACAAGGTGGTCAGTGGGGACTGGAGGAACTGGGATCAGATCCTCCTCTTCGTACTTTTTGCCTATAGGGAAGTCCCACAAGCCTCTATGGTGTTCTCTTCTTTTGAATTATTATATGGATGACAACCAATTATTTGGTGAAATAAACCAATCGTCGACCAAGTGAGAGGGTTTATCATGTAAACTTGCTGAAGTCATGGAAGGAAAGGGATCCCAATCCCTTCTCTGCTCTGCCCCGCTCCTTCTTTGCTCAGAACAGTAACCTTAACTTCGGCCCTGAATTAACTGATAGACAGAGATGGGAGCTCAAGTAGCTATTTTGTCCATCCCGGAGGTAATTAGTGAAAAACCTGGAAGGACTTCCCTGATTGTGCATGACATCGTGACAGAACCTGAGGTTATCATTCCAGAACGCCCTTATCAGCTTCCTGAGGCAAAAAAGGCAGAGGTGGAGCTTGAAATCAAACGCATGCTGGAACTAAGAGTTATAGAGGAAAGTTATAGTCCCTGGTCCAGTCCAATAGTATTGGTTAGTAAACCTGACAGGAGTTGGAGATTTTGCAATGACTACCGTTGGCTTAATCAAGACTCCTAATTTGATGCCTATCCAATGCCTTGAGTGGATGACATCCTTGAGAGACTTGGACAGGCAACCACTCTTGACATGATGAAGGGGTACTGGCAGGTTCCTTTAATGGACTCCGCAAAGGTAAAGACTGCATTCAGACAGACGCTGCATTTTGTAACCTGAAGCAGGCCCTTACGGCAGCACCTATATTGAAAGCACCTAATTTTTCACTACCTTTTATACTCCAGATGTACGCTTCGGACACAGGCCTGGGTGCCGTGTGAGCCAAAGCGTCAATGGTATTGAACACCTTGTCATGTACCTTAGCCAGAAGCTGTTGGATAAGGAGACTAAGTATGCGGTGATGGAACGAGAGGCCCTTGTGATTAAATGGGCAATTACTCAGTTGAGGTACTACCTCTTGGGCCGTGAATTTACTATTGTGACGGATCACACACCCCTGTAGTGGATGGCCTTGCACAGAGTCTAATCCGCGGGTCACTAAGTGGTTTCTTGACCTACAACCATACAAGGTTTCCCTTGTTCATCGTAAGGGCACTCTTCATGACAACACCAATGCTCTCTCTCAAGTTCACAACCTCTCGCCAGACCAGGGGGTAGTGTGGTGCGCTGGCTGTCTCTCTCAATCTTTTGCAAACCATCCATGGGAAATCCCACAAGGTACCGGTGCTATCTTACCTCAATAATATCAGTTCTGTTTTGGACTTGAATCTGTGAACATCTCTGTTCAAATTAACTCATTTTTGCGACCATGGAACAATATACGGGTCTGTGACTCATTCTTGTGACACTGTCTGTCTGTCTGTCTGTCTGTCTGTCTGTCTGTCTGTCTGTCTGTCTATCTATCTATCTATCTATCTATCTATCTATCTATCTATCTATCTATCTATCTATCTATCTATCTATCTATCTATCTATCTATCTATCTCCACAAGCTGGATATGCAATTTAAAAGACACTTCAGCAGGAACTGAACCCAAAGCACACTTAGGCCGGGTTTATACTTTACGCAACATGACGCATGCTGCAGTGGATGCTTCTGCTATGCAAGTGTTGTAGTGTTTATACATGCATGCATATTTTACGTAAATCTGGAGGAATCCGCCAGGTGGCAGTGCGAGATATTATCATGGTGAGAACATGTTTGGCTTCTCTGTGTTGTGAATTGCCTAGAACACCCATTAAATTCCGATGACACCTTACTGCAATATCTCTGAAAAGGATGTTTATTGATTAAATCCAGGGATGTGTCCATTCCAGCAAGCAGTGGGCACGAGTGAGAAACAATCCCTGGACGATGCCTCGGCTTATCGCAAGGTGAATACAAGCACACACATACACTAGCGTCATTTTAGCGGCACCAAATCCCTAAATCTGCATATCTTTGGAAGGAAACTTGAGCACACTGAGGAAACTCAGCAGGAAAACATGGAAACTCCAGGCAGGGAATATCAGTGACGTGACTCCCTGCAAGACAGCAGCGCTAATGCTTCGCCACTGTGTCACCCCCATGTGTGTCATTATTAACAGTATTCATTATTTAAACGTAATTACCAATTTATCTGTAAAAGGTAATATACATACTTTAATGCTTTTCATCATGAAAGTGATATCAAGTATAAATCTAAGGATTCTACATGTGCAGAGAGTTGGAATATCATACATTTAATGTACGCAGTGTGGCAATCTATTTCTGGCGATCCGCTGCTGTCAGGAGCAGAGGAAGCCCTAGAAAAAAAGAAGGCACAGAAGATGGTATGTGAGACTTTTAAAATGTATTGTGTTATTACGATTGGGAATATGCAACGGTTGAATATAAAAGCAACACGAATACATCTGTATGTCGGCATTTTGCTTCACCACATCAAACCATTTATCAAACATCGAAGCATGCATACCAATCTCGTAGGATCCACAATGCGGCATTCTGTCACATGTAGATAGTAAACAGAGACTCTGACGTCACATTCCAACTTTTAGCACACTGCGCCCCCCGTCTTTTTGCTGGTACTGCAACTCGCACACGTGTCGCGTTAATTTCTGAGGACCTGCTTAGAAGACGCATCAAATGAACATTGAGAACACATGGCAGCCATGATGCGGGTGCGTACGCGTTCTGAGTGTGAAGTATAAACGATCCCTAAGTGTTCAGAGGGTTTGAGTAACAAGACAGGAATGAGCTCAATAGTGATTCACTAACATGTTCACCAAAACCTCTCCATCTTCTTTTAGCTATCATTTGTCAAAGACAATGGAAAGTTTATTTCATGGACATCAACTGTGCTTTTCAACAGGGTATGACACTGTCTCAGGATCTTTTGTATTCATATATCTACAGAGGCGAAAAGGGAAGGAAGACTATTGAGGCTCAGAAAACGTGTGTGTGGTCCCATAGATGTGCCACTTTACTGGTACAATAAAGTCAAGGAGATCATGCTGAAGATGAGTGGAAATGTGGCACAAGTGGATCTGGAAGTTTTTTTACTGGTTAGATGAAGATGCTACTGTGAATGGAATTCTTTCATGTCATCTTGAAGATTTTATATGGGCAGGTGCACAAAACTTTTCTGTCTCAGTCATTTTATACCTCAAATCAGCTTTCCAGGATGGTCATGAAAGGTATGAGCACAATCTGTACACAGCAAGACAGCTATACAGAGAATCTTCAACCCACTGCCATATAATCTTTGAGAGCCATAAAAAGGGATGCTCCTCTAAGTGTACCTGAACTGGAATAACTTAAGTCCAAAGTACGGCATACTGTCTGGAGTTGCCAAACAAAGCAGACCTGATGTTTTGTTTGATGGCTGCATCTTAGCATCCAGCACAAAACATGTTACTTAGCAAACAATACATGAAGCCAATAAAGTCATTCTGCAAAAACGTCCTTGAGGGTTCAATGTCTGGGAAGACACGAGTCATTGAGATTAGCTGTTTTTGCTAATTCTCTCACTTCGGAATATTCCTGAAAGGTAGCTGAGGTCAGAATTGGAAAGAAAACAGGACACATCATACTATAAAAATTCTAGGATACTGAGATAATGACGCAGGTTTAAATTCCAGCTGTGACTTTGTGGGAAATGGTCATAGCCACCTAACTTGGCATCTTAACGCTGATCATCCAAAATAGGTGTGTCCATTAAATAAAATGGCATTGTGGGAAATCAATAAACTGGAAAGGGTCAGATTTATGGTAACAATATCACAATGAGTTTCATATAGGAGACTAATGTGACTTCCTGAATCCTTCAGTTTCAAACATAAGATGAAATACACAGAAAAAAATATACATTTAGGCAAAATGTGAAAAAAACCAAGAATCCCAGCACTGTGAGCACTTCATATGCTGGACAGGCCGAGTGTGATGCCCAGGTTCCTACATCAATAATCATAAACCAATATGGACAAGATTGGGTTAGGACACCTGACAACAAAGGTAGGTTCAAATTGCATGATTTTTATTCTCAGACAAGGTTCAAATGTCCTGCATTCCTCCACTGGGATGTGAACAAGGAGCTTAAATAGGATTGCTTTTAATTAATGTGCACATCACTCAGATTTACAAGTGTGCTCTGATTCTTTAATTTGTTCAGCGCAGACGTCATGCGAAGTTTGCTGTCAGCTCCATTTATTCATCATATCAGCCGACTAGTCAGCTTGTTCATTAGCAAATTAGTCAATTAGTTAGTCGAGCTTTACTCAGTAACTTTAGTAACTTCTGGGTTTGTGTGTGTCTGTTTGACAGCAGTAAGTTAAACGAGGTTGATTTCTTTTCTCCCCTTTTTGTGCATTGCTATTGACCCCTGACATGTGTCACCACACAGCTTTGTATTTAGCAGTAAAGAGAATCATGCAGTGACCAGAGTGACCAGTGGAGCACAGGACTAGTGTGACAGGTGTCCTTAGTGACGTCAAATTATTCACATCTCCAGTCGACCGTTTCATTGTCTGCTGGCATTGAGGAAAACCCTGACTGACTGAAATGACAAAAGAAGGATTTGTGAGGCAGAGGGTTTGGACCTGTGATGACATCAGTGAAGACCATGTGTGTATAAAAATATCAAAAAGGCGCTATATACTGGATTATTGAGAAAGTCATGTGACAACCTATGCTTATCATGTGGTGAGATTCTTGTTTTAATGTCCCACAAGAGACACAAGTGTGAGTTACAAACACAAGAGGGCGCCACTCCTCACACTGGAGTATCTCACTGACACACCCACTGAGGTCACCTTCCCAGAATCCTCTCAGTGTCTCTGGACGTCTACTGCACATGATGTGTGTGTCCACCTGTTGGTCACTAAGCCCAATGACAGATATATGATAATGTCCTGCGTAGACCTGAAGGTTATGACTTGTTGAATGATGTTCTCCTCCCACTGACTGTGTTTCTCCTCCTGATTCTATTTTAGTGATTTTAACAAACTTTAGTGAGGACATCAGAGGAGTGTAAGGGGGAAAGTGACAGTGGAGGAAAGGAACAAATACGAGATTATAATAAAGAATGGACAGTGTGGGCTTGTGGGACAAGAAATAAAACAATAGTCTGGGCAGAGAGGATGAGGAGAGTGACCAGTGTGGTGGAGGGGCTCAGGGTCAAAATGCTGTCTTTATGAATTGAATTATTAAAGGAAATCTGCAGTTGTGTCACCTCATGTCCATCTGTCTGTCCATAAGGGACACTGCAGTCTGTCCTGATTAAACACAGCGTTTGTGTTGTGGGAGTGGAAAAGTCAGAGCCATAATGTGACAAGAAATAAAATTCATGAGACACACACAGACACACACACACGCACACACTTGTTGTTCACTTACTTCAGTTTCTCTAATTTGCAGTTTTCGCTCCTCAGCCCCTCACACAGCTGATCCACTCCCAGTTCCTCCATGTTTATGTTTTCACTCAGGTTCAGTTCAGTCAGTTGTGAGTGTGGAGCAGAAAGAGCTGAGGAGAGAGCTGAGCAACATCTGGAGGTGAGACAACATTCAGTCAGGCTGTGGAGAAGAAGAGAGAGAAGTGAGGAATTGAGGACAGACAGACAGACAAACAGACAGACAGACAGACAGAAGGACAAACAACACAAAGGTTCAATGGCCACTTGTATTCGGACTTTTCACTGAAGTGCAGTGTGAACACAAGACCACAGCCATTCTTATAAAGTAAGGCACTATATACCTGACAGGGTCTCCTACCTTCACGCTGGACTGACTGGTGCCAAGTCATTCAGACCAACATGTGGACATCAACACTGGATAAGAACGTCACAGACATGAGACTGACGGCGTCCTGCAGTCGTGTGACCAGATGGACTTGTCACAGGTAACCATGGGGTGAGGATGACAAACTGGAATTCTTGTCTGTCATTTACTTCTCAGGACTGGCAGCTCTAGTGGTGACCAGCAGCAGGTCTGTTTGTCTCTGTCTGTGCCCCTGAAGTGTTATGGAGTCTCTGCTTTATTTGTTTTTATTATTTTGGTGATCACTTTTTTGCTGTTGTCCCGATGCGTCTTCTATTCACCTGAGTGATTCAGTACAGCCAGGAGTTCTACTGTGACAGTACCTGCTTAGTGCAGACCCAGACAAGAGCTGCTTCCAGAACTTTCCACTTTGAAGACACAGGATGAGTCTGATGAAAGTGATAAGTGGAGGACACTGAAATCGGTCAGATGTGGATGGGCTCGTCTGAGATAACAGGTAACCCAACACATTCCACTTCGACTGTAATAATGGCGACTGTACAGTCCTTACGTAATCAACTTGATGAATTACAAACTACAGCTTATGATCCATATTACTAACCGAAGGTTGTAAACCGGACGGGCGCAGGGCTCACCGGATGTATGGAATCCCCAAAGGTCCATGCTGTGACAATGCACGCGCCTACAACGCGCTTGCGAAAGGAGTCACGGCTCAAACCAACTGTGACAGGTGCAGGGCGCAGGGCTCACCGGATGTACGGAATCCCCAAAGGTCCATGCTGTGACAATGCACGCGCCTACAACGCGCTTGCGAAAGGAGTCACGGCTCAAACCAACTGTGACAGGTGCAGGGCGCAGGGCTCACCGGATGTACGGAATCCCCAAAGGTCCATGCTGTGACAATGCACGCGCCTACAACGCTCTTGCGAAAGGAGTCACGGCTCAAACTAACTGTGGATGGGCGCAGGGCGCAGGGCTCACCGGATGTATGGAATCCCCAAAGGTCCATGCTGTGACAACGCATGCGCCTACAACGCGCTTGCGAAAGGAGTCACGGCTCAAAAACGAAAGGAGTCACGGCTCATACCAAAGGTCCATGCTGTGACAACGCGCGCGCATACAACGTGCTTGCGAAAGGAGTCACGGCTCAAAAACAAAAGGAGTCACGGCTCTAACCAACTGTGACAACACGTGCGCCTACAACGCGCTTGCGAAAGGAGTCACGGCTCAAACCAACTGTGACAACGCGCGCGCGAAAGGAGTCACGGCTCAAAAACGAAAGGAGTCACGACTCAAGTATCAGAGGGAACAAAAAGTGATTGCCATTCTTGGATTTGCGATTCTTTCAAGAATCGCGGGCTTGCTGGTCAGACAGAATACAGAGAAGCCTGCATTATGCAGACATGGTGTATTCAGTATATAAGTTTAATATGTCACTGTGCTATGTACAAATATTTTAAATTTGCATTTCTTTAATTTCTACTCACATGCACAGCTGAGCCAGATTTAGTACAGAAACCCAGCATTTAGAACTGCAAGGCAGTTTAAGAAAAGACAAGTTAAGGACAACTGCGAAATGGGCAACGTGTACTATTTCTGTGTGTCAAACTCAGTATGAAATTGTTTCCTCTATTTGCCTTGTTTAGAATTGTATTATTCACCTAAGTGGGGGCCTGCACCAGTGATATTTCAGTTCTGATATTAATTGTAGTTTTAGTTTTTTTTTTTATTTTATAAAATGAATTTTTATTTTTATTTTGTTGCAGTTTTCAGTGGAGACAACAATTTTTAATTTTATTTAGTTTTGGCTTTTTTACATAATATTTTTTTTTACTCTGTATGTAAAGTGACCTTGGGCTTGTGAATTGCACTCAATAAATGTAACTGTTAAGCTTTAAACAAGCATGCATTTCGAGAGATTTGTTCATGCTGCAACGATGTCCACTGCAGATAGCCACACAGTGAAAATATTCGCTTGACGAGCAGTGAGGTTCATGGCTGGTCAGGCACTGACTCACTCCTTCTGAGTCAGAGTTACAAATATATGAACCCCAAAGAGTAGCTTATTGACTATTCAATTGGCACATTGACTACTGGTTATGTTTCATATGTCATCAGCATACTTTACACTCACATCGATAAGGCACATATTTGGCTAAGAAAGAACGTGGCATTTATAGCAGTGAGAGAGCAGAGAGAGTGCATTTGCTCCTCACCCTCCATATGTTCTAAATTTACCATTGAAATTCCACAATTCATACTCATTCAATACAAATGAAAGTATAGAGTGGTATACAAAAAAAGGATTTCAATTTTGACCCTAATTGAAATATTTAGATGTTTTTAAAAGCTTTTAATTCTGATGCTTTAATCAATTTTAATACAGACTGTTCAACAAAAGAATATTTTATTTAAGGTCAAAATTTAGTTTTTAAATATTGGATTGTTTTTTTCTTAGTCTGATCCCATTTTTTTATAAAATTGAAAACCGTTTATGATCTTACCTTTATTTGTAAATGAAGTCCATGCGCCTAACCTTCTCCAGGAAAATCTCTGTCACTTTCTTGTAAAAGTCCTCCTTATTTTCCTTTAGTTTTTAAAATTCTTAATCTTCCATTTTGGCAGTCAGTCGGAACAAAAAATAAAAATAAACGGCCTGCTGCAGTGCACTTGACTTTCTGATATCACTAACTTATCAGCGCCTCTGCGTAGAAGAACAGCAGCAACAAGCACCTGTTGGGCTCACATGCACCCCCTTCAGGGCGGCACGATACTGTCTGCCTCACCTTGTACCTTTTCACTGTGGTTTTATGTCCGATCAGCAAGACTAAATATGTCACACCCATTCATTAAAGATATTAGTGAGACTGTGGAAAGTCAGGGTGTGTAATAAATGTGTATGCAAACATTATATTGGCAACATACAGAGAGACAGTGACAGGCACGCGATAATTGCAGGCATCAACCAAGGTGAGGTGATTCTCATTGCTGACGTACCTCGTGTTTCTCCCCTGTATTTGATCAGGACATGCACAAATTCATAGATTTTGACTATAAAAATTATCAAAATTTTTGGAATCACACAGACAACAAATTTATAGCATACACTAGAGGACAAATTTATTTTATGTTATCATTATTAGTTTTTTTACTTTTCATGATGACAGTTGAGACTGTATGAAGTGCAGTCAAGGTGCCAGAAAAGTTCTGGCCTATCACTACTGATCCAGCTGGTCCTGCACTGAAACTCTGAGACTCTTTTCTTCTTTTCACACACTACATTTGCTTTTATTATCATTTATGCTGTGATTAATGTATTTCCACATCACTAATTTCTCGCTTTCTACCTGCAAACATCTGTGCAAAAATCGCCTTCGTCAACCACACGTGCTTACTACTTCAACCCGACGAGCCAACAAACAAATAACGGTCCTTTACGGTAGTTGATCCAAGTGACTATAGAAAGCCCAAGTTACAAGAAAACCACATAGTGAACAGTGCAACATAAGTGAATGCTCAGAGCGACCTACAATCAAACCCTTTGCATGACTGAACCAGACTGAACGAAAATGCAATTTCTGTTTTTTTTTTGTTTTTTACTAAATTTTTGTTCTCATTTTAGTTCGTTCACATATCAATATTTTTTTGTTTTATTTAGTTTTAGTTTCTCTGTTTGCATTAATTTCAGTTCTCGTTCTTGTAAAATGAAAAACTATATTTTAAGTTCTAGTTTCATTTTCGTTATGAAAATATCTCTGGCCTGCACATGGAGAAATAGTATAAAACCTTGGAATATTGCCCAGCACACGGATGGATGGGAGATAATGTCATCTGATCTGGAAAATCCTTCCAATGCAGCGATGAAAATGGCAGACTGTATACATCAGGCCAACACTTCTGTGATGGTCTTGTCATGGCTTCCTCGTCTGCTATGCAGTGTAAACCATCATTAAAGAAAGCTAAGGGAGGGTATCACCTTTTTATATTATATCTATACAGGTTCAGGTTATGTAACATGCCACAATTACAAAATAACTTATTCCAACAAGGGAGCTAGTGCCCCCTGCTGGATACATGTAGCTCTCTGAGTCCTTTATTGTTACAGACTTCATCACTGAGATGCCATCGTCACAGGTAAAGGGCCCGGTGGCGTCTGCCGTCTGTATATTAATGGTGGTCACAATCAGTAACAATCAGTAAAGCAGTGAGCTCTACAGACATTGAGCTGCTCATCATGTCACTCAGACTATTCTACTCGTCCAGAGAATTTCCACAAATATTTGTCACCATTGTGTGTATTCATCGATGTCAACAGAGACGATTATCACAGCTTTAGTCGACACGCTGAAAGTGAACACTCAGATCAAAGCATCAGAAGCCTAACCTTTGTCACCAGGCCTTAAACAAAGGCACCAAAAGCACAAAGATATTTTCTGATTTGCACTTTGTTTGTAATTCTGCAACACTCTTGTGAAATACTCCTCACTATTTCTTTCATTCAACACGTTGTTTAGGAATTTAAAAGTCCACAAGAAGACAATGAAGCTCTGGAGTGAAGATTCAATCAAAATTCTCCAAGGCTGCTTTCATTGTCCACACTGAGATCTTTTGATGGACTCCTGCACTGATTTAGTTGAGCTTTGTGATGTGATCAGCAGCTCTGTTTCTGTTTGTGAAGACGTCCTGATCTCAGCTAAATGTGTGAAGGTCTATCTGATCAACACATCCTGGCTCATCAAATCTATAATGTCATTATTATAGCAAAAGAAAAAGTGTCTTTAGACGAGGAAATACTAATGAGGCATGAGCTTCTCAAAGGGATTTAAAACTTGACATTAAAAAGATAAAGTTGATCATAAGGATAAAACTGAACAGAATTTGTCAAAACAAAATTTGAGATCGATGTGGTCAGACATTAAATCATTACCTGGACATCATCAGTCAAAAAATAAAAACCACGTAAGGGTTTGTGGTTTAAACTGCTGCTCTGATTGAGCTAACGGGTTTAATGAATACAACTGGAGATGTGAGAAGTTTGATTTGAGTGAGCGAGGACTCGGCTTTAAGAAGATGGTTTCAGATAACGGAGAGAGATGTTTATGTTCAGAAGGACGTAGAGAACACTTTTAGAAAATTAAAACCAAATAAAAGTCCTGGAGCAGACCATGTTAGTGGTGGGCTCTTGAGAACTTTTGCTGAGCAGCTCAGCTCCATTTTTATTTTATTTTCAAAGTTATCATGAAAACAGCAGATGCTCACAAAGGTATGGAAAAAGGTGACAGGAATATCAGTAGATAAAAACAAAAACCCTAAAAACCTGAAAGACTTCAAACCAGTGGCTCTGACATCACTGGCTATGAAAACATTTGATAAACTGCTAAAGAGGAACATTGAGAGAAAACACTGAGTTATGAGATCCATTTCATTTTGACTACCAGTCTACTAGAGGGGGACAGAGGACGCCAAGTGCAAATTCTATGCAGAACACATTTAGGGGACATGGAAATGAGCTAAAGGACAAATCAACATCAGTCGGTAAATACATGACACAAGCAGAATTTAATATTCAGCCATATGTGGATGAAGGCCTGGTGTGAACAAGAAGGTTTCATTTTTATCCTCCACTGAATTCCTTTCAACAAAAACATTTAATTTATAAACGAGATGGACCACATCTATAAGAGAAAGGGACAAACATTCTAGGAGTGAAAATCTTCTGCAAATTAACCTTGCCGAGGAGCTCCCATAATAGTTCAAGCTACACAGCCCTAAAAATATAGGGTAGTCACTGATTATATATGCTTTTTTGTGGTTTTAGTTTTATTTTATCCAATAATTACTGTTTACATTTTGATATGCTAGAAGTGTGTGTTAGCATGTAACATTTTCACTGGATTATCTCACTGACACTCCCACTGAGGTCACCTTCCCAGAATCCTCTCAGTGTCTCTGGTCGTCTACTGCACATGATGTGTGTGTCCACCTGTCGGTCACTAAGCCCACTGACAGATATATGTCGATGTCCTGTGTAGACCTGGGGGTCATGTCTTGTAGAATGATGTCGGCCTGTTCAGTCCACTTGGCTATAATGGCGGTCTCTTCTTGTGTCTCCCACCTTACTGTCCACACTGCCTTCAGTCCTAATCCTCTCCTCCCTGTCACCTTCTCTTTCTGTGTGTGGCTGGCTGGTCATTTCTACTGCTGCTGTCCACCTTTCCTCCTGTTCCTCTGTCTGTCCTCCTCTGTCTCCTTCTCCTTATCCTCTGCCTTGTCCTCCTCTTTTATTTGTCCTTTTCTTCATGCTGTTCATCTCCTTCTCTTGTCTCTCCTTATCTTTGTTATTCTATTCTCTTTGTTCCTATCTGTCACTCCAGTCCAGCTCTATCTGTCCACTCCTCTTTGTATTCTGTCACTTTAGTCGTCTCTTCTCCTCACACTGACTGTGTTCCTCCTCCTGATTCTATTTTAGTGATTTTTAACAAACTTTAGTGAGGACATCAGGGGAGTGTAAGGGGGAAAGTGACAATGGAGGACAGGAACAAGTACGAGATTAAAATAAAGAATGGACAGCATGGGATTGTGGGACAAGAAATAAAACAACAGTCTGGACAGAGAGGATGAGGAGAGTGACCAGTGTGGTGGAGGGGCTCAGGGTCACAATGCTGTCTTTATGAATTGAATTATTAAAAGGAAATCTGCAGTTGTGTCACCTCACGTCCATCTCTCTGTCCACAAGGGACACTGCAGTCTGTCCTGATTAAACACAGCATTTGTGTTGTGGGAGTGGAAAAGTCAGAGCCATAATGTGACAGGAAATAAAATTAATGAGGCACACACAGACACAGACACACACACAGACACACACACACACAGACACACACACACACATACACACATGTCGTTCACTTACTTCAGTTTCTTTAATTTGCAGTTTTCACGCCTCAGCCCCTCACACAGCTGATCCACTCCTGAATCCTTCATGATGTTTCTGCTCAAGTTCAGTTCAGTCAGTCGTGAGTGTGGAGCAGAAAGAGCTGAGGAGAGAGCTGAGCAACATCTGGAGGAGACACCACAAACAGACAGGCTGTGGAGAAGAAGAGAGAGAAGTGAGGACACAAGGGCCGACAGACAGACAGACAGACAGACAGACAGACAGACAGACAGACAGACAGACAGGCAGGCAGGCAGGCAGGCAGGCAGGCAGGCAGGCAGGCAGGCAGGCAGGCAGACAGACAAAAGGACAAACAACACAAAGGTTCAATGGCCACTTGTATTCGGACTTTTCACTGAAGTGCAGTGTGAACACGAGACCACTGCTGTTCTTATAAAGTAAGGCGCTATATACCTGACAGGGTCTCCTGCCTTCACGCTGGACTGACTGGTGCCAAGTCATTCAGACTGACATGTGGACATCAACACTGGATAAGAACGTCACAGACATGAGACTGACGGCATCCTGCACTCATGTGACCAGATGGACTTGTCACAGGTGACCACGGGATGAGTATGACAAACTGGAATTCTTGTCTGTCATTTACCACTCAGGACTGGCAGCTCTAGTGGTGACCAGCAGCAGGTCTGTTTGTCTCTGTCTGTGTCCCTGAAGTGTTATGGAATGTCTGCTTTTATTTGTTTTTATTATTTTGATGATACTTTTTCCCTTTTCTTGCTGTCGTCCCGATGTGTCTTCTATTCACCTGAGTGATTCAGTACAAACAGGAGTTTTTACTGTGATGGTACCTGCCGAGTGCAGACACAGACCAGAGCTGATTCCAGAACTTTCCTCTTTGAAGAGACAGGATGAGTCTGATGAAGGTGAGAAGCGGAGGACACTGAAATCGGTCAGATGTGGAGGGGCTCGTTTGAGGTAACAGGTAACCCAACACATTCCACTTGGACTGTAATAATGACGACTGTGCAGAACTTACGTAATCAACTTGATGAATTTTCAAACTAAAGCTGGTGTTCAGACAGAATACAGAGAAGCCTGCATTATGGAGACGTGGCTCTCTGAGTCCATCAGTGTCATGGAGCTCATCATTGAGACGTCATCGTCACAGGTAAAGGGCCCGGTGGTGTCTGCCCATCTGTATATAAGTGGGGGTCTCAATCAGTAACAGTCAGAAAAGCAGTGAGCTCTGCGGACATTGAGCTGCTCAGCGTGTCACTCAGACCACTCTACTCGTCCAGAAAATTTCTACAAATATTTGTCACAGTTGTTTGTATTCATCCTAAGGTTCACCCATCGATGTCAACAGAGACGATTACACTGCACAACAAAGTTTTTGCTTCTTGAACACTGTTGGGTGTTTCTTATAGGTTTTTGGGTGCTGATCACAAATATCACATCAAAATTTACCCATTACGTACCGTTTCAGTTTTGTCATGATTTTTTCTTATATTTGTATCCAAACATTTTCGCTCCCGTAAGTGACATATAAACAACGGTTTGTGTAGCCTGGGAATGTCTAGGTACATACACCGATCCTGCTCATTTGGATAATAACAATAGTCAGTGTGTACAGTATGTATAGTATCAGTATAGTAAAGTATAGTATCTGTAACAATATAACAGTAAGTAAGCTTGATGCTATAGACGTTTTGGTGTCGGGTGATAAGTCTCGTCAATGTCGTAACAGCCGTGATACATTCAGCTATATCTGTGGCGAATATACACTTGCGCCTCAGAGACGTTGGATGACTGCTCTTGTGAAGAAAGCTTATCATTTGTATTTCGGCTGCAAAATTAGTGATCAAGACAAGGAATGGGCGCCTCACATTTTCTGTGCAACATGTGCTGTCAGTCTGAGAGCCTGGCTGAGAGGCACTCGAAAGACGATGCTGTTTGCTGTTCCAACGATATGGAGAGAACAGAAAGACCATGTGACAAACTGTTACTTCTTTTTGACTAATATGTCTGGTTTCTCTGCCAAAAACATGAAGTTAATTGAATATCCTAATCTGCGTTCAGCAATGAGACCCATACCACATGACAACAGTCTTCCAATTCTGAAACCACCAGAAGATTGGACCTTAGACAAACCAGATGAAGAAACTGCAATGCAAGGTAATGACAGTGACATTGACCCGGATTTTGAACCATGCTCATCAGGTGATCCACATCTATTTATATTTTTATTTTATTAATTTTCATTGTAATCATTCCATACAAACAGATCAATTTATAACCCAACAAATTTGAAAACAAATCAAACCCCACCCCTGAGAAGGAGAGCTTAGCTAAAGGAAAATTTCTTTAAGCTTTTTAATAAGGCAACATTAGACAAAAGAAGGGGAGAAGTAAATATCTATATAAATAAGAGATGGAGAAGGGAGTTAAATGCAATAATAGTTATTTCTCTTATTCTAAAATAATATTGATTAAATCCTGCCATGTTTTGAAAAAATTTTGTACAGATCCTCTAACTGAAAATTTGATTTTTTCCAATTTCAAATAATATAAAACATTGGTTTCCCACTGACTTATAAGAGGAGAATTAGGATTCTTCCAATTTAACAAAATAAGTCTGCGTGCCAAGAGTGTAGTGAATGCAATCACCGTTTGCTTGTCCTTCTCCAATTCCAGTCCATCTGGAAGGACACCAAACACAGCTGTTAGTGGGTTAGGAGGGATTGTGACACTAAGGCTGTCTGAGAGGCACTTAAAAATTTTTGTCCAAAATGATGTTAGGTTTTGGTGCAGGCCCAGAACATGTGACCCAGTGAGGCAGGAGCTTGGTTGCAGCGCTCGCAGGTTGGATCCTGGCCTGGAAACATTTTGGACAGTTTTAAGCGAGACAGATGAGCTCGATATATAATTTTTAGTTGAATAATTCTATGCTTTGTGCATATAGAACTCAAGTGAATTCTCTGCTTTGCTACCTTCCACTCCTTTTCTGATATATTGATTAAGAGATCTTCTTCCCAATGTCCTCTTGGATCTTTGAAAGGTAGGGACTCTAATAAGATTTTATATATTGCGGAAATAGTGTTTGTTTCCTCGGAATTGAGCAGTATTTTTTCCAGCATTGTGGAGGGTGCAAGGTGGGGGAAATCGGGAAATTTCTGTTTAACAAAATTTCTAATTTGAAGATAGTAAAAGAAATGTGTAGCTGGGAGGTTAAATTTTGAACGTAATTGTTCAAAAGATGTAAATATGTTGTCTATATAAAGATCTCTGAGCATTTTAATCCCAAAACTTTTCCAGGTATTAAAAACTGGATATACTTGCGAAGGTTGAAAGAGGTGGTTCCCTTGCAGAGGTTCCACTGATAAAAGATTTTCCATCTTAAAATGCTTCCTAATTTGGTTCCATATTCTGAGTGAGTAAAGCACAATTGGGTTATTAGTATATTTGCGATAACTTTCATTTATTGAAGAGCAGAGCAGGGAATATAAAGAAGTACTACAGGATTTTACTTCTATTGCAGACCAAGCCTGTGTATGTGCATTTATTTGTGTCCAGGTTTTTATGGCTTGTATGTTTGCTGCCCAGTAATAAAACTGAAAATTAGGTAAAGCCATGCCACCTTCTGCCTGAGGTCTTTGTAGGGTCGCTCTTCGGATACGTGGGTGTTTTGAGTTCCAAATGAATGAGGTTATTATTGAATCTAACTGTTTAAAAAACGATTTATTGATATATATTGAAATGTTTGAAATAAAAAGAGAAGTTTAGGAAGGATATTCATCTTAAAAATGTTAATTCTTCCGGCTAGAGTGAGATGAAGGGTTGACCATCTATGCAAGTCTTGCTTAATTTTTTCCATACAGACGCCAAAATTTTGTTGATAAAGAGCTTTATGTTTACTTGTGATATTTACCCCTAGGTATTTAAACTGATCTGCTATGGTAAAAGGTAGGGTGTCTAATTTAATATTATATGCTTGTGAGTTCACTGGAAAGAGTATACTTTTATTCAGATTAATTCTAAGACCAGATATCTTTTGAAATTCTGTTAGTGCTGTTAAAACAGCAGGGACAGTGTTTTCTGGGTCCGATATATATAAGACCATATCATCTGCATATAGAGAAATTTTCTGTTCCAGTCCTTCTCTGACAATCCCCTTTATCTGATAAGAATTTCGGCAGTGAACCGCCAGTGGTTCAATAGCGATTGCAAACAACAGTGGCGACAAGGGACATCCTTGTCTGGTGCCACGTTCTAGTTTAAAGTAGTCTGAGCAAATTTTATTAATACAAACTGAAGCTTCGACATTATTAGTGAAAAAAAAATAGATTTTATTGCACTAAGTGAAACGTGGCTTAGCTCAGATGGCGCAGCTGTTTTAATCGAATCTGCGCCTCCGGATTACAGTTTTACTCGTGCTGATCGCCAAGGAAAGAGAGGTGGAGGGCTAGCAAACATTTACTCTAGCCGGTTAAAATGTAAAAATATCAGTTTTGGTAAGTTCAAGTCTTTTGAGTATCTCGCCATTGTTATTCAGGGAGTTTCTCACGTTCTAGTATTATCCGTGTATAGACCTCCTAAATTCAACGCGTCTTTCTTTGAGGAATTCTCTGACTTGATGTCAATCTTAATTACGAACTATGACGCACTCTTAATAGTCGGCGACTTTAATTTTCATGTAGATAATCAATGTGACCAAAAAGTAAAAGAATTTATGAACCTCCTGGACTCTTTTGATTTGAGACAGCTCGTTAATCAGCCTACACATAAAGCAGGTCATACGTTAGACTTAGTAATTACTAAAGGACTAAAAGTTGATATAAAGCAGGTCATTGATACGGGTCTTTCAGACCATTTTCTTCTACTTTTTAATATAGAAATAATGATAGAAAACACTCATGAGAAGCATATTGTTAAAAAACGCTTCTTTGACTCATCAGCAACTTTAAAACTTACAAACATTCTAACCAATCAGTCCGTTTATAGTGCCAACTATAATAGCGAGGAGAATGTAAATAGTAAGGTGGAAAGATTTAATACTAAAGTGAGGGCTGCTGTTGACATAGTTGCACCTGAAAAGACAGTTAAAAAATCTTCTAGCATTGTTATACCTTGGAAGACCCAAAGAGTGTCTGATTTAAAGAGAACATGCCGTAGAGCTGAGCGTAAATGGAGGAAGACTAAACTAACTATTGACTATGAGATATTAAAAGTTAAAATAACAGAATACAATAACACAGTCCGTCTTGAGAGGCGCTGCTATTTCTCTAAGCTTATAAATAACAATGCTAGTAATCCCAGAGTCTTATTTTCGACAATTGATCATCTGTTAAACCCAGGTAACTCAAAGGAATGCCTCCTAAGTACTTCCAGTAAAACCTGTGAGGCTATCGCTGTATTTTTCAATCAAAAAATTAATGATATTAGAAATAACATAGTATATCTCCCCAACACTAAGGATCCCCCGAAACCCCAGTACTCCATAATAAATAAATTAGAGTCTTTCACTAGGATAGATTTACCTGATTTGCATAAAATAATTTCTCAAATGAAACCATCCACCTGTGCCCTTGACCCAATACCAACAAATTTTTTCAAAGAAGTATCGGGTGTGCTTATTGATAATGTTCTTGACATAGTAAATTCGTCATTAGATACGGGGGTCTTCCCAGACTGTCTTAAGACTGCGGTAGTTAAACCCCTACTTAAGAAAAATAATCTCGACCCCTCTTCTCTTGAAAATTATAGACCCATCTCTAACCTGCCTTTCTTAAGTAAAATTCTAGAGAAGGCAGCCATTATGCAGTTAAATGAGCACCTCAATAAACATGCTATTCTTGATAAATTTCAGTCAGGTTTTAGAACAAATCACAGCACAGAAACTGCACTCGTTAAAGTAGTAAATGACTTGCGGGTAAATGCAGACAGAGGCCATTTATCTGTTCTCATCCTCTTAGATTTGAGTGCCGCATTTGACACTATTGATCATAATATTCTTAAGAATCGCCTTAGTCAATGGGTGGGCCTCTCTGGCAGTGTCTTAAACTGGTTTGAATCCTACCTGGCAGGGAGAAAATTCTTTGTTAGTTGTGGTAATTATAACTCAAAGACACATGATATTCTATATGGTGTTCCACAAGGCTCTATCCTGGGTCCGCTGCTCTTCTCAATCTACATGCTTCCATTAGGTCAGATTATCTCGGGACATAACGTGAGCTACCACAGCTATGCTGATGACACACAGCTGTATGTATCAATAGCACCTGATGACCCTAAATCTCTTGATTCGCTAACACAATGTCTAACCTGTATCTCAGAATGGATGAATAGTAACTTTCTCAAATTAAATAAAGAAAAAACCGAAATCTTAGTGATTGGCAATAATGGATACAGTGAGGCTATTAGAAATAAACTGGATGCATTAGGATTAAAAGTCAAATCGGAGGTAAAAAGCTTAGGGGTAACCGTTGATTGTAATCTGAATTTTAAATCGCATATTAATAAAATCACTAGGACAGCATTTTTTCACCTAAGGAACATAGCAAAAGTTAGACCTCTTATATCATCGAAAGATGCAGAGAAATTAGTTCATGCGTTTGTCTTTAGTCGACTAGATTACTGTAATGCACTCCTCTCAGGACTACCCAAAAAAGACATCAATCGTTTGCAGTTAGTGCAGAATGCAGCTGCTAGAATCCTTACCAGGAAAAGAAAATCCGAACACATTTCTCCAGTTTTGATGTCACTACACTGGTTACCTGTGTCATTCAGAATTGACTTTAAAATTCTGCTTATGGTTTTTAAAGCTTTAAATAATCTCGCCCCGTCTTATATATCGGAATGTCTGACACCTTATATTCCAAATCGCAACCTCAGATCCTCAACTGAGTGTCTCCTTAGAATTCCAAGAGCAAAACTTAAAAGAAGTGGTGAGGCGGCCTTCTGCTGTTATGCACCTAAAATCTGGAATAGCCTGCCAGTAGGAATTCGCCAGGCTAATACAGTGGAGCACTTTAAAAAACTACTGAAAACACATTACTTTAACATGGCCTTCTCATAACTTCACTGTAATTTAATCCTGACACTCTGTATATCCAATTCATTATAATAACCATTCAAAATCTGTACTAACCCCTACTCTCTCTTCTGTTTCCTTTTCCGGTGTCCTATTGGTGGTGGCTTGTGCCACCACCATCTACCCAAAGCACCATGATGTTCCAACAATGATGGATGGATTAAAAGCCAGAAGTCTGTATAACCATCAGCATCAAGTGACTCCGTGAGAACCCTAACTACAAAGAGGACTATTTCATTTATGTTAGGTAGAATGCCCAAAGGGGACTGGGCGGTCTCGTGGCCTGGAACCCCTACAGATTTTATTTTTTTCTCCAGCCTTCTGGAGTTTTTTTTTGTTTTTTCTGTCCACTCTGGCCATCGGACCTTACTCCTTCTTATGTTAACTAAGGTTGTCTTATTTTAATTTCTTATTTGTCTTTTATTCTTCTTTTCTTCATTATGTAAAGCACTTTGAGCTACTTTTTGTATGAAAATGTGCTATATAAATAAATGTTGTTGTTGCTTCTGGACTGGTATACAGTAGTTTGATCCAAGCACAAATATTCGGGCCAAACCCAAATTTCTCCAATGCAGTGAAAAGGTAATTCCATTCGATCATGTCAAATGCCTTTTCTGCGTCTAATGATAGTAATATCTCTGGGGTGTTTGGTTTTTCTGGTGAATATATAACATTAAACAAGCGTCGGAGATTTGAAGATAGATGTCGGCCTTTAATAAATCCAGTTTGATCTTGTGATATTACCGAGGGCAGCACTTTCTCCATCCTTCTAGCTAGGTATTTTTGAGAGTATCTTAACATCATTATTCAGGAGTGAAATTGGTCTATATGATGCACATTGTAACAAGTCCTTATTTTATTTAGGAAAGACGGTGATTAATGCTTGTCGAAATGTTTGAGGTAGTATTTGGTGGTCTTTAGCTTCTGTAAATGTTACCAATAAGAGTGGAGCTAGCTGAGTGGAAAATTTCTTATAAAACTCTACGGGGTAACCATCAGGGCCTGATGATTTCCCGCTTTGTAGTGACTTTATAGCGTCTAGTAATTCTGTTAGCGTTAGAGGTTTATCCAGTTCCTCAGCACTTAAAGCATCTATTTGTGGTATTTGTGAATTATCCAGAAATGCATTAGATTGCGTGTTGTCTTCTTTGGGCTCAGTGGAATATAAAGACTTATAGTAATCTCTAAATGTGTGCATTATTTTATTATGGTCGATGATTTCTTCTCCATTCTTGTTGGTGATTACTGGTATTGCATTGTGAACTTCTTGTTTATGAATTTGTTGAGCTAAAAGCTTATTAGCTTTTTCTCCGTGTTCATAGTAATGCTGTCTAGACTTATAAAGAAGTTGTTCAGTTTCTTTAGTTGTTAAGATGTTAAGTTCTGTATGCAGGGCCTGCCTTTTCCTGTGAAGAGCTTCACTTGGACACCTGGCTTGTTCTTCATCTATTCTAGTAATTTCATTTCTTAGCTCTGACACTTTCTTGGTTTCTAATTTATTTCTATGGGAAAGATATGAAATAATCTGGCCTCTTAAGAAGGCCTTTAGAGTTTCCCAGAGTGTTCCTGCAGAAACCTCTGTGGACATGTTTGTCTCTAGGAAGAAGCTGATTTGTTTGGATATAAATTCTGTGCAGTTCTCGTCTGCCAATAAAAGAGGGTTAAGACGCCATCTGCGAGGTGAGTATGAGGGGCTTATTGATTTTAGCTCCAAGACTAGAGGGGCATGGTCAGAGATAACAATTGTGTCATATTTGCATGATTTAATTGTAGGCAGGAAATTATTATCTATAAAAAAATAATCAATTCTTGAGTAGCTATAATGCACTGGTGAGTAGAACGAATATGTTCTTGAGTTTGGGTTAAGAAACCTCCAGGGGTCTGATAAGTTGTGATCATTTAAAAACTGTGTAATTATCTTTGCAGTATTAGATGTCGTCCCCCCTGTCACAGGAGTCCTATCTAAGAGTGGATTTAAAACACAATTAAAGTCCCCAGCCATTATAATTTTATGAGTGTTCACATTGGGAATGGATGCAAATAGATTTTGCATGAATTCCTTATCATCAACATTGGGTGCATAAACATTTATCAAAATCATTTTACTGTTATATAAGTTGCCCATGACCATCACATATCTCCCTTCAGGGTCCGACACTACCTCTGATGCTACAAATGGAACTGTTCTATGTATGAGAATTCCCACCCCTCTAGTTTTCTTTATAAAGCTAGAATGGAACATTTGGCCAGTCCAGCCTTTTTGTAATCTGAACTGATCCTTGGTTAGTAAGTGGGTCTCCTGTAGAAATACTATTTTAGCGTTTAAGCCTGTTAGGTGAGAGCATACTTTCTTTCTCTTTAATTCGTGATTCAGGCCTTTAACATTCCAGCTCACAAAGTTAACTGTCCCATCATGGTGACATTGATTCTGAGTTTTTAATGTCATTTATAGTTTTAATTGGTAATATGGCAGTTTTAATCTTAGTTTCAAGATTCCCCATGAGTTGTTGCATTTTAGCCTGTTGTTGCATTGATATTTATAATTATAAGGATTACAAGAATAGATTAGATATAACCTGCTCTCCTTCTCTCCCCCCTTTATCCCCCCACCCAGGCGATCCACATCTAATAAAACAGTCTGAATTGAATGATTTGGTCAGAGATTTGGGTCTGTCAAAAGCAAAAACCGAGCTGCCGGCTTCGAGAAAGCAGGAATGGTGTTTGCTGTCACCAGGTACGAAAATTTCTGTATTTCGAGGCCAACATCATGATATAACCACATTTTTTGGACAAGTCGACAGTCTCTGTTTCTGTTGTGACATTGAAGGATTGTTCTCAGCCTTAAGTTGTGATCACAACCCAGAAGTGTGGCGTCTCTTCATTGATTCATTGATGTTAAGCCTGAAAGCTGTTCTGTTGCACAATGGCAACGTTTATCCTTCAGTACATGTTGGCTATGCAGCACACATGAAAGAAACATAGGAGAATATGGAACTGTTGCTGAAGCATGTCCAGTATAGCAGGTACAACTGGAATATCAGTGGAGATCTTAAAGTCGTTGCTCTGTTACTAGGACTGCAGCTCGGCTATACAAAGTACTATTGTTTCATCTGTGACTGGGACAGCCATACCAAAAAGTCACACTATTCTCGACAGAACTGGCCACTCCATAAAAAGTTAGTTCCAGGAAAGAAAAATGTGGCACATGAATCGCTTGTCGACCCAGCAAAGATATTTTTGCCTCCTCTTCACATAAAACTGTGACTCATGAAGAATTTCATGAAAGCACTGGACAAGGAAGGCAAAGGTTTTCGTTATTTAAGACAGATGTTCCCAAGAAAAACTGACGCCAAGATCAAAGAGGGCATTTTTGTTGGCCCCCAGATCAGACAGGTTATGAGTGACAAGCGGTTTGAAGATCTGTTAGTTGGGCTGGAAAAAATTGCCTGGAAAGCCTTCAAAGACGTTGTTGACAATTTTCTGGGTAATTACAGAGGCCCAAACTCCATTCAGCTGGTAGACAAACTTCTCAAAGCATACAAGACAATGAAGTGCAACATGTCACTCAAGATTAATTTCCTCCACTCACACTTGGACTTCTTCCCCGCAAATCTCGTGCTGTCAATGATGAACACAGTGAAAGGTTTCACCAGGACATTGCTATGATGTAGAAATGATACCAGGGCAACTGGAATCCGTCAATGCCTGCTGACTACTGTTGGACACTGCAACGTGATACACCAGACGTTGAATACAAAAGAAAATCAGGAGCAAAACACTTTTAATTCTGTTGAATTTAATAGCTTATGCAAAAAATAAACGTGAATAATTATGTTATTGTCAGTAAACATATAAATGTCTATTTCTCAGAGTTCCTACTAGGGTGTTGTACCGTGTTAGCCATTATGAATGTAAAGAAAAGCCAAACAAAATGACACCTTTTATTGGCTAACTAAAAAGATTACAATATGCAAGCTTTCGAGGCAACTCAGGCCCTGTCTTCAGGCAAGGTTTATTTGGAAGAAAACTGTTATGGGGATGATTTCAGAGGCAAGAATATTGTTAAGAGAAGGTCTGGAATATCAGGTGATTGTTATGAATAAAGGTGCTGAGTGGGGAAAACATCATGGGAACCTCTACACAGTAGATGTTGGGAAACAAGTCTAGAAAGGGGGGTATTTGGAGATAAGAATTATAATAAATCTGGGGCTCTCTGGACCCTCGGGGCTCACTTCATGAACTGAGACAGGCTTTATGTGCTCTGCAATTGTTTTCTATGCTGTGCAATAAAGTCATAAATTCTGACTGCCTTTCTGAAAATTCTGCTTGTTTTTTCTAAGATTTCTCCACAACAAAGTGAGGTTATGCTATATAATGCACTAGTGAGAATACTAATCTGTAATATTGTGTGCAGTTCTGTGGCTTCATGTATAACGCCGTATGTAGAACTCACACTATAACATGGCGTAAGCACAAAAGTGGGAATGTGCGTACGCACAGAAAAATCCAGATGCAGGAATCTGTACATACGCAAACTTTCATGTTCTTCCACTACATAAATCCCGATTAGCGTGAAAAGTAACGCACGTGCACACGCCTTCTGTCCCGCCCCAACTCCTCCCAGAATTACGCCTCTTTGAATATGCAAATCAATATAAATAGCCTTCTGTTTAAAGACAATGGGAAAAGCACAGGGGAAAATATAAGAATTTCAGCGAATACCAAGTGGAGGCAAAGGAAAAACATACTATTTGTTGGTTTAAACAGTGGTATAATCAACAAAAGGAAGTTGATCGAATGACAGAGTGTCGGAGAAACTCGAAAGCTCAAGTTCACAAAGTCGCACAGTGCCTGAAATAAAAAAGAATTCACATATCAAAGTCGCAGTGAAAAGGCGAGTCGTAGCCCACCGTCTGAGTGTCATATGAAAGCTTATTAGGGTACAAACAAAAAACATAGGCACACAGTGGGAAAAAAGCACGAAATGTCAACTTTAATCTCGAAATTTCCACTTTAATCACGTAGTTTATTTTGCCATTAAAGTAGAACATCATAAACTTCATCTTAAAATCGTTTAATTTACTAGTTTCTCAAATCCCATTGTAACTAAAGTAGGACGTTAAATGCTTTGTTCTGTATTTGATCTTCTTTGTGCTCTGTGTGTGAATCACTACCTACTTCTTAAACGGGCTTTCTCTTTCTCCGACAGGACACATAATCCATTACGTTCGTGATATTACAGCTCTCTGTATAATTAAAATACTGAGATGTATACGTGATATCTTTTTCATGATGAAAGGAATGAAAGCATGTTATTAAACATGGGAACACGGTGGCGCAATGCTTGTTCATATCTCACGCAAGAGGCTTGCTGCGCCATGCGCGACCTTCAATGACATAATTTATTACAGCAGTACTGTCTCTTTCAAACGTACTAACCTCCAGTTCCCGTCCTTACTTTTCTTTCTCCAAATACCCAATCGCCACACAATCAGCTCTGTAATAGACGTGAAGCCATTTGTAAGCTTAGAACGCCGATTCTTCAAAACGTTTAAGGAACATTGAAATATCTTCGTAGTACATGTTTAATTATTCTATCCGTCTATCTTTCCAGTGTCGCGTCAGCGCAAGAATACAACGCAATGCAGGAACAATCCCTGAATTAGCTAGCGCTGCGGCACCGTGTCCTCACATGTTTGATTATTAACAATACAGATTATTTAAATGAAGTTAAAGTTTTATCTGTATAATATAATCAACATATTTTGCTGCATTTCATTTTAAAAATGATAACCGTCATCATATGTAAATACGCGCTTTATAAAGTGGCGCAGATTGTGCAATATTATAACTGAAGTGCAAGTTTACAGTGAGGTGATTGTACTTATAAGTAAACAGTTCTACAAGGAGCACTTGATGGACTGATTGAGTGCGTTTATAGTTCTTGGGATGAAACTTTTTCTAAACCACGAAGTCCGTACTGGGAATTCTCTAAAGCGCTTGCTGTGGCTGAGTCAGCGTCTGCTTCGTGCTGTATACCGATAATTCTCTTTCCGATCAGCTGCTGCTGTGATTCCCCACTTAGATACAGTGATATAAATACTCCGAGTGGTGCAGTAAGAGTAATATGAAAAAAGATGATCTGCTGTGGCAACCCTTAACGGGAGCAGCTGAAAGAAGAAGAAGTGCAGTGAGAGTAACAACGCTAAAGCAGTTATGGTATTTGGAATACTATGGCTATTCCCTGGACCATTATATTGCTGCAGGTTAATTACAATCAGATGCATTACACTAATAAACAATATGCAGTTAGTTTCAGTGTATTTATAAAGCCGCGTCAGGAATGTGGAGCTAAGAAAGAAAGGATGACCACACAGGAACAGTAGCACTGCTTTGACGCTGGGTGCCGGCAGTCTGCAAAACCGAGTGGAGAAATTGCGTACGCCAGGGCATGAGTTACCATGGAAATGTGCATGGCTTTACGCCAAGTTTAGGTTTTATACATGGTGATTTGAGAGTGGAAACGTTCGTACGCAACATTTCTGTGCGTACGCACCATTTATATATGAGGCCCCTGGTCACCAGAGTACAAGAAAGATATAGCAACACTTGAAGCTGTGCAGAGGAGAACGGCCAAGTTCATCATGGGACTTAAGGACATGTCCTACTATGACAGACTCAGAGAATTAAACCAGTTCAGTCTGAGCAGAGGAGACTGCAGGCGTTTAAAGTCCTGAAAGGCACTGATAGGGTGAATGATGTTCTCGAAAAGTCTTCTGTCAGACATGACTCATCTACTACATTCTCAATTCCAGGTTTCACCATCAGATCACAGGTTCAAGATTCCAGGGATAAAAAACAGCCAGTTCAAATTCTGTTTCATTCCAACTGCTATTAATTTTCTAAATAAATGAAGTTTTAAAAAACACCCACAGGCTTAAATCATGGGATGATGAAGAGTAGCATTTACATCAGTCATCAGTTAAGAGTAAATGTTGCTTTAATTTTGATGTCTAATATGCTCTGCCAGAAGTATTATGCTTACTGCTATGTTTTATTAATTTGTACTAAGTTTATGTTTGATGGCCGTATACTTTGTGATGTGTCCTTAACATTATGTCGTGGTCTCTTCTGTAAAACGTGATGAATTTTCCTCTTGGGATAATAAAATTGAATTGAATTGCAGACACTTTGTCTGATTTGTAGGACGCTGTGAGGGTCACTGCTGGACAATGGCGAGCTTGATACTCGACTGTTTATCTTGATGGACTCTCCTGATATCAAACTACCTAGATGATGAGGACACTTTTTATGTTTATTGTGTCACCGCTTAGGACACAGACTGGACCGGACTTTAGGATCAATGACATGAAAGACAGTGAGAACAAGACTGACATGTGACACTTCTGTCCTCGGTCATTCAGACCTGACATAATGACCGGTGATATTGACCAGCTGACCTCCATCCACTAAAGGCCTCCATGGTATTGAGCTCATTTTTTTTTAATCTTTCTACTAATTTGTAATAATACACAATAACAAACTTCAATATAAAACATCAAGTAGAGAAAAAGTTCAACTTTCAATTTAATCTTAATAACAGTCCCAGTAAGTAATACTAAGTATGACGTCACATACACAAGAACCTCAGATGTCGTGCCACTTCATTCACTCATTTC
Source organism: Erpetoichthys calabaricus (assembly GCF_900747795.2). Lineage (NCBI taxonomy): Eukaryota > Metazoa > Chordata > Cladistia > Polypteriformes > Polypteridae > Erpetoichthys > Erpetoichthys calabaricus. Next base: position 700,271 of record NW_026261592.1, on the reverse strand, counting down.
ATTACAGACATACGACAGTTCAGCATCCTTATTACCGGGGTATAGAGACTGCTCTTAAATCTCAGTGTTCAGGTGTTCATAGTTTAGTAGCACCTGTCTGATAGAAGGAGGGAGAGAAATGTCCATGCAGTGTGACTGGGGTCCTTTATGATTGTTTTTACCGTTTCTAGAGAGTGCTTGATGTCATGGAGAAAATTTATTCAAAGATGAAAGACCAAACACATTCCTCTCACAGCAATACCCAGTGAGTTGCAGTGGTTAAGGTTTTGAAATTCAAACCCTGAGTCTGTGTGTTTAAATTCCACCACTGACACTGTGTGACCACAAGTAAGTCACTTACCTGCCTATGGTCGAATTGGAAAAGAAATAGGAACCAATTGTATCTCAGATGTTGTATGTCACCTCTGATAAATGCATCAGTCAAACAGGAAGTAATAATAAAAATAATAATCAGCCTGATTTGCAGGTCTTTAAGCCCCCGCTCAGCTCTGCCCTCTAGTGGTGAAGCCCTGTCACTGCCCTCCTTTTATTTATTTCCAGCTCTCTGTTCTTTTCTCTTGTCCTATTCATCTTTTCCCAAGTCCTCAGTTCCCATCTCCTTTTCTTTCTCCCACTCCTTCTGTTTCCCATAATGCCTTGTGTCTCTCCTGACCAGTCAGTTGCTTGTTCTTTCAGTTGAGTGAAGTTTATGGTGTTTGGTAAACTCAGGTCATTAACTGTATACTCAGGTTCAACATCAGTCACCATTAGTCCATCTAAGATACTAATCTGCTTATCCTGAGCAGGGCCAAAGGACAGCTGGAGCCTATCCCAGCATGCATCAGGCAGAAGGCTGGGACAACACCCGGACAGGTGGCCAGACCATCACAGGGTGAACACACACACACACACGCACACACACACACACAGACCAGTTTATCATCACCAATCCACCTAACATGAAGATCATTGTACTGTGGAAGGAGACCAGAGCAGCTGGAGGAGACTCACACAAACACTAGAAGGACATGCAGACTCCACGCTGTGGTTGGCTGGTAACTCCTACTGCTGCTGTCAGCTTTTCTTCCTATTCCTTTGTATGTTCAGCTCTCACTCCTTCTCCTAATCATCTTGTTTAATTTCTCTTTGTCTGTCCTGATTAAACACAACTTTGTACTGTGTGGGTAAAACAGCCAGAGCCATAAAATTAGAAGATATGCATTTCAACAAACACACACAGACACACACACACACACACACACTTGTTGTTCACTCACCTCAGTATCTCTAATTTGCACTTTTCACTCCTCAACACCTCACACAATTGAGCCACTCCTGAATCCTCCACGTTGTTTTTGCTCAGGTCCAGTTCAGTCAGTTGTAAGTTTGGAGATGAAAGGAGTGATATGAAAACTGAGCAACATCTGGAGGTGAGACAACAATTATGCAGGCTGTGGAGATAAAGACAGAAGTGTCAGGAACACATGTTGAGTCTCTCAGGTCACACATGCAGGATGGGAAAGGAGAGGCTCATCACCATGATGACAAAGAGAACAAGAAACTGGAAACAGTGAGTAGGAAGACCAGCAACAAGATGGGTTGATGACATCAAAGAACAGATGGGAGTAGGAGAATGGATATCAATAAAGATGGCTATGGAAAGAAAAGAATTCTGGGAAAACTGAAAAGTACCATAGACCTCCAGAGTCCCTTGACATCCTACAGAGAGTCTCTGGATGTGGAGGACACGAGGAGAGACAGACTGACTGACAGAGAAGCCACACAACACCAGAGTAACCGAAACAAACGTCCTGCCAGTTGTCACAAAGACTGAGACCTCACTGATTGTGCTGACTGTGACATCCATCCATAGTGATGCACTGACCACAGCAGATGAAAGAGCATCTTGGGAATAAAATAAAAAGTCAAAAAGAAGCAAGAAGAGCAGAAAAACAAAATGCAAGTGTGCTGCTGGAGTCTCCTCTGTAGTGAGACACATTTAGAGAAGAAATGTAATAAGACTAGCAAAATACCCGCGCTTCGCAGCGGCAAAGTACTGCTTTAAAAATTTAAATAATAAACTGAGGGAAATTATACCAATAATTATTTGTTAAGGATCTCTTTGTATTCCACGTTGTCAGTTCGCCCTTCCGGTTGTAATATGACCAAGCTGTGTGCTGAGCTTACTCTTGAGCATGCAAGGTATAGTTGGCCATGTGAAAAGCAATCTTGCCTCAAATCAATGCCAACCTTTTGTAGGGTCTGTCCCTGAGACTTATTAATTGTCATTGTGAAGCAGACCCTTACTGGAAATTGTAGGCGTTTGAATTGAAATGGGAGATCAGAGGGTATAACGGGGATGCGAGGAATAAAAACTCTCTCCCCTGAGCCACCACCAGTAAAAATAGTTGCCTCGATTAGGTTCTTTTGTAAGCATGTGACCTGAAGTCTCGTGCCATTACAAAGTTTCAGTGGCTGTAAGTTTCTCAGTAACATTATTGGTGCCCCAATCTTCAAAATTAGATTATGCTCAGGAGTGCCTGGAGGATTCAGAGTGTGGACCGAGCTGCAGGCTATGGACGTATATATGTACGTAAGTAGGATTCAGTTAGCGTTGGGAACCCGCGTACCAAATTTCTTGAAGATGGGCCCGTTAAGTAACAAAGAACGTTGGAAAGTTCAAAATGGCGTCCGACAGTGGTGTCATACCACCGAAATAAATACGTACATCGGTTTTGGTTAGCGTTGGGAAGCTGCCTACCAAATTTCATGAAGATGGGGCCATAAATAAGAAAGTTTAACATGGCAGACGTTATCGACCGTTATGACCGTTACGTGTAGAATTTCGAAATGAAACCTGCTTAACTTTTGTAAGTAAGCTGTAAGGAATGAGCCTGACAAATTTCAGCCTTCTACCTACACAAGAGTTAGTGATGAGTGAGTCAGTGAGGGCTTTGCTTTTTATTAGTATAGATGTATATGTGTATGTATGTATAAATATATATATATATATATGTATATGTATATACATATATGTGTATGTATATACTGTGTATATATATAGATATATATGTGTATATATATATATATATATATATATATATATATGTGTGTGTATGTGTATATAAATATATATATGTGTATGTATATATATTTATGTGTGCGTATGTGTGTATATATATATATATATATATATATATATATATATATATATATATATATATATATATATATATATAAACTAGCAAAATACCCGCGCTTCGCAGCGGAGAAGTAGTGTGTTAAAGAGGTTATGAAAAAGAAAAGGAAACATTTTAAAAATAACGTAACATGATTGTCAATGTAATTGTGTTGTCATTGTTATGAGTGTTGCTGTCATATATATATATATATATATATATATATATATATATATATATATACACACACACACAGACACACATAAACATATGTATATATATGTATATGTATATATATCTACATATACACATATCTACATATACACATATCTACATATACACATATATACATATATATATATACATATACACATCCACATACAGTACATATATATATATACACATATCAACATATATATACACATACATATACACATACACATATACATACATACATACACTCATATATATATATATACACACACATGAACTTAATTTAAACTTTAGGTTTACACGGTGCTTTGTTTTCCGACGTGCTGCGTTCAGTCAGTTCACGTGAGCTGCTGTCTTCTGTGATGTTGTGATGTCCACGGCTTTATTTAATGTTAGCTAAGACCCGGCACTTAAAAGTTTCTCGCTACAGCAATTTTAACTCCGTTACAAAGTGATCCAAATCTCGTTTATACCTCGTGTCTTCTCATTAAAGTTGTATCTCGCGAATATGGTATTGCAAACAGCAGCAGGAGCATTTCTCATTAAACTTGTGTCTCGCGAATATGGTATTGCAAACGGCAGCAGGAGAGTTTCTATAAACTTAATTTAAACTTACGGTTTACACCGTGCTTTGTTTCCGCAGTAGCGAAGTGATCACTCCTGCTGTGTTCAGTCAGTTCACATGAGCCGCTCTCTTGTGTGATGTTGCGATGTCCACGGCTTTATTTAATGTTAGCTAAGACCCGGCACTTCAAAGTTTCTTGCTACAGCAATTTTAACTCCATTACAAAGTGATCCAAATCTCGTTTATACCTCGTGTCTTCTCATTAAACTTGTATCTCGCGAATATGGTATTGCAAATGGCAGCGGGAGCGTTTCTCATTAAACTTGTATCTCGCGAATAAGGTATTGGAAACGGCAGCGGGAGCGTTTCTATAAACTTAATTTAAACTTACAGTTTACACCGTGCTTCGCTTCTTATTGTTTCGCTGCCTTCTCAATTGGGTAATGAATGTTTTCTTCAGCGCTCTTTAGGGCTCTTCCTTGCTTTGTACGTACTGCATTCACAGTCAGTTCATGTGATTACGTGGGAGGCGTGATGACGCGATACGCAACTCCGCCTCCCACGGCCAGCGAGCTGCAGTCCATTACAGTATATGGACAAAAAAGAGGTTCCAGTTATGACCGTTACGCTTTGAATTTCGAAATGAAACCTGCCTAACTTTTGTAAGTAAGCTGTAAGGAATGAGCCTGCCAAATTTCAGCCTTCCACCTACACAGGAAGTTGGAGAATTAGTGATGAGTCAGTCAGTCAGTCAGTGAGGGCTTTGCCTTTTATTAGTATGTATATATATATATATATATATATATATATATATATATATATATATATATATATATACATAGATAGATAGATAGATAGATAGATAGATAGATAGATAGATAGATAGATAGATATGTTTGTGTATGTGTATATATATGTGTATGCACTCTAAAAAGAGAAAAAGGGCTCTTTTTGATTTAAGGTAATTTTAGTAGTTGTAATGAACTATATTAATATGTTTGTTCACCTAACGTAATTTTTTTGCTTTACTTCAAATTGAAAAGCCTTGCTGTCGCTTAATGTAACTTCTTCTATTTAGTCTAAACCAAAAAATCTCTTTGGAGACCTTGCCGGCTCCGACCCCTGTGATGTCACGTCCGGCCTCGCACCAATGGCAGAAGACCTACATGAGCCCGACCCCTTTGACTTCACTTCCTGTCTCCCCTTTAAAAGTCTCCACCTTTTCCCTGTTCCCTCAGTTCTATTTGGATTCGGTTTTGTGCACATCAGTGCTGTGTTATTTTGAAAAGCAACTTTGCAGCCAGGAAACCAAATTATACGGGTGGCTGCCCCAAACTTTTATATGACTCTGTCTCGAGTTTGTGACTAATATATATATGTATACTATATAATGTTATGTAATGTACAAAATATAACGTGTATTTAATATATGTATATATAATAATTTCAAATACATATTTTATGTATAATTTATAAACATTTTTTGTGAAATGCTTATAAAATATATTGTGTATTTAATATGTATATATATGTATTTTTTGTGAAATGTTTGTTCTGAATATTTACAGAAAAAACATGTTCAAGGAATGACCAAAAAACTGATTTTTGTATAGCTGGTTCAGTAACATTCACCACCATTAGATCAGTTTAAAAACATGTTTCATGTTTGATGGCACTGTAAAAAATGTAGCACTAATTTTAAAATAAATTTGCTTACATTGTTTAAAGCAAAACATTGTTGTGGTTTGTTTTATTAAAAACAATTTCACCAACACAAACAGTGAATTCAACACCATATAAAGAACATATTTAGTTGAGTCCAATTAAGAATTTAAGTTGGCATTACAGTGAATACAATAATGGACAAAATTTTAATTTGAGTTCATCCATCCATTATCCAACATGCTATATCCTAACTACAGGGTGACGGGGGTCTGCTGGAGCCAATCCCAGCCAACACAGGGCGCAAGGCAGGAAACAAACCCCGGGCAGGGCGTCAGCCCACCGCAGTTAATTTGAGTTTTTAAAGAAATTTGGTTTGAGCTAAATACATCTTTTTGCTTTTATTCAAGTTTTTGAAAAGGTTAAAACAAACATCTGAAAATGCCATCAACAGACACTTGGAAATAAACCCAGCATATGCCAACTTAAGAAGGACATATGCACTTTAATTTAACGATAACCCCCCCCCCCCCTTTTGATCATACGGACTTAGTCACCTCCACTCACCCCCCCCCTGAATGTGTTGCTATATATTGCCTTTGATTCTTGTAAGTCTAAGCATTAGCCTCTGATGAAGACCCCTGATAGGGGTTGAAAGCTCAGGAATAAAACTATTTTATGATACGTGATTCGTTTTTTCTCCCTTTGTGGATCTCCAACTGCAAATATGCAAACCGTATCACAGACCTTCTCTTCCATATATATATATATATATATATATATATATATATATGGTTTTAGCAGCCAAGCGCTTTTTTTTCCAACCTAGAAGACGTTTCTTGAGATCCGTTTAATCGCCTCGTTGATTGCATGTCTTCCAAGGTAGTTTCAATATCCATTTCCTGCACCGAGTCATCTCCCCTTTTATGAGTGACTGTGTTAGTGGCCGTACTTCGTACAGGTCTTTGAACGCACTGAATACTTGTAACTGGTGTCGTTCGTCGGCTACTTTCGACAGGGAATGGAAGCAATTGTCGAGTATAAACATGCTATTCTTGATAAATTTCAGTCAGGTTTTAGAACAAATCACAGCACAGAAACTGCACTCGTTAAAGTAGTAAATGACTTGCGGGTAAATGAAGACAGAGGCCATTTATCTGTTCTCATCCTCTTGGATCCGAGTGCCGCATTTGACACCATTGATCATAATATTCTTAAGAATCGCCTTAGTCAATGGGTGGGCCTCTCTGGCAGTGTCTTAAATTGGTTTGAATCCTACCTGGCAGGGAGAAAATTCTTTGTTATTTGTGGTAATTATAACTCAAAGACACATGATATCCTATATGGTGTTCCACAAGGCTCTATCCTGGGTCCGCTGCTCTTCTCAATCTACAATCTTCCATTAGGTCAGATTACCTCAGGGCACAACGTGAGCTACCACAGCTATGCTGATGACACACAGCTGTATGTATCAATAGCACCTGATGACCCCAATTTTCTTGATTCACTAAGACAATGTCTAACTTGTATCTCAGAATGGATGAATAGTAACTTTCTCAAATTAAATAAAGAAAAAACCGAAATCTTAGTGATTGGCAATAATGGATACAATGAGGCTATTAGAAATAAACTGGATGCATTAGGATTAAAAGTCAAATCAGAGGTAAAAAGCTTAAGGGTAACCGTTGATTGTAATCTGATTTTTAAATCACATATTAATCAGATCACTAAGACAGCATTTTTTCACCTAAGAAACATAGCAAATGTTAGACCTCTTATATCATCGAAAGATGCAGAGAAATTAGTTCATGCGTTTGTTTTCAGTCGGCTAGATTACTGTAACGCACTCCTCTCAGGACTACCCAAAAAAGACATCAATCGTTTGCAGTTAGTGCAGAATGCAGCTGCTAGAATCCTTACCAGGAAAAGAAAATCCGAACACATTTCTCCAGTTTTGATGTCACTACACTGGTTACCTGTGTCATTCAGAATTGACTTTAAAATTCTGCTTATAGTTTATAAAGCTTTAAATCATCTCACCCCGGCTTATATATCGGAATGTCTGACACCCTATATGCCAAATTGTAACCTCAGATCCTCAACTGAGTGCCTCCTTAGAATTCCAAGAGCAAAACTTAAAAGAAGTGGTGAGGCGGCCTTCTGCTGTTATACACCTAAAATCTGGAATAGCCTGCCAGTAGGAATTCGCCAGGCTAATACAGTGGAGCACTTTAAAAAACTACTGAAAACACATTATTTTAACATGGCCTTCTCATAACTTCACTGTAATTTAATCCTGATACTCTGTATATCCAATTCATTATAATAACTATTCATTCAAAATCTGTACTAACCCCTACTCTCTCTTCTGTTTCCTTTTCCGGTGTCCTGTTGGTGGTGGCGTGCACCACCACCATCTACCCAAAGCACCATGATGTTCCAACAAAGACGGATGGATTGAAAGCCAGAAGTCTGTATGACCATCAGCATCAAGTGACTCCGTGAAAACCTGAACTACAAAGAGGACTATTTCATTTATGTTAGGTAGAATGCCCAGAGGGGACTGGGCGGTCTCGTGGCCTGGAACCCCTGCAGATTTTATTTTTTTCTCCAGCCTTCTGGAGTTTTTTTTGTTTTTTCTGTCCACCCTGGCCATCGGACCTTACTCCTTTCTATGTTAACTAATGTTATCTTATTTTAATTTCTTATTTTGTCTTTTATTTTTCTTTTCTTCATTATGTAAAGCACTTTGAGCTACTTTTTGTATGAAAATGTGCTATATAAATAAATGTTGTTGTTGTTGTTGTTGTTGAGTAACAAAAATTATTTGTAAATGATTTCACATTGAAGAAATAGTAAAAACTTGATCACGTGGGTCAATACCTAAAGAAATACACACAGCAAATGCAGATGAGAATACACCGGAATCTGTATGATTTAATTGTTGCTGTGCGTCTTCATAAACTATGGGAGGTTTGTAAGGTAACAAAGCATGAAGGAAACGAAGCTGCTCTTCGGTGAGGTTGAATTTTTTATCAGCGTTTAAACTGTCATAGACATGAATTACAGCATCATCATAATAGGTACACACCCAGTGAGTCACTCGTTCAGTAGCTGCAGAAGGTAATATTTGAATATGATTTGTATTTTGTGGAATGGGCATTATAGGAATGTCAGGAGTCCACATTAGCAAAACCTCTTGAGGTTGGAAAACTGTATGCGCAGCTAAAATTTCATTGAATTTGCTCATGTGATCTGTTGATAAATAATCATTATTTACCTACTCATTCATTGCAAAATCTGACAGTGGTAAGATCACTCCTTCCATAACACTAAACACAAACACTAAGTAGACACTAACACTAAAAAACGGCAACACCGCCGGGAAGAACACTAAATGAGATAAAGTAAAAGTCTACTAAACTTCTTTATTATAACTGCTTTATTGTAACAGGTGAGGGGACGCTGGTGCACGCTTGTTGTCGCCGTTCCTCCCTGTTAACAACACTTTTCGCAAAATTCGCCTTAATTCTGCACTTTGTTATGCTTGTTTTATTTCCTTTATTGAACGTATAGTTCGTGGATACAGCTGACTCGAATTGCATGGATTTGGCTTAATATTTACAGATTTTATGGACTCCACTTTACTGGGAACAGCTGAGTCTGTGGATCACGGGACGAGACCTACGAACATTTCTTTGTACCTGCCGATCTAGCACCTCCGGATGATCTCTCTCCGTGATTATATTCGCTATGCTGATCTGCTCTCGTTTCATCTTACAGTACTCTACGACCCGGAACTGATTTGATATTCATACTAACCTGGTTTATGGCTTATGGATCTGGGGGGATCACGCCTGAAATTACCAAGCGTTACTGTTTATAGCTATGTATTGGAACATCCAAATCCTGCTTCCTCCTCCTCCTGCTGTGCTTTCTGCTGCTTGCTATCGCCGCTCACCTTCGCTACCACACCCGCCTGTCCTACCGGCTGCGTTGTGCTGTGCTGCTTCTACACTGCTATCAGCTAAGTTTCACTCACTATTTTAGCGCTTTGAGTACTGAGAAAAGCGCTATATAAATGTAATGAACTATTATTATTTATTAATTAAACACTAAAGTACAAAAATGAAGTAGAAAGTAACACTAAACCACAACACCGGCACACCGCGTCTACTAAACACTAAGAAACACTAAAGGAAAAAATACTATTCAGTAAGTACCGTGTCTACTAAACAGTAAATCAGTAAAGGAGAAAGGACTAACCGCGTCAGCTACGGAGCTCAGCTCGGAGCGAAATGAAGTGAATGAAATGAGGTGAATGGGAGGGGAGATGATCACGTGACTCCAACACCCGCCTTAACTCTCCGTCCCTCCACAAACACAGCCACACGGATTCCAACTCTCCTTTATATATATAGCCAACACTGGGATTGTATGGAGAAGAAGAGAAAAAAGAAAAGAGGGACAGATATCATGGGGGGTGAATACAAGACACACGCAGGGATTTCATGGCCGTCTGTCTTTCTCCTTCTTTCTTTTTTTCCTCTCAGTTTTTCTTTTTTTCCTCCATGCAGTTTCATCTGATGAATTCACAGAACAGAGGAGGACATCAGCTCAGCACATTTGTGTTTTCTACGCCATTAAATGCAGTTCTCTATTTCAGTCCATTCCTGTTTATCATGCCCACATGTGGCCTGTTGGTCAGAGAGGTCAGTAACAGTTTGACTGGACTGTTGACAGGACAACATGAGGAGCAACTGTCACCTGTGAAGATGATGAGTGACCAGAAAGGCCTGTTTAATAAAGTCAGAACAGTCAATGTCACACTCTGAACCTGTCACCTCAGTCCACATTCATTGTTATCACTTCTCCCACAATCCCTCACTTTATATTCATCATCGTCACCTCATTAAAATCTCCATTCAGACACTTGTCACCTCCATCTCACGTCAGTCTCATCAGTAAATCATCTAAAATTGTCTGTCTTTCAGTTCTCTTTGTTCCTTTAAGTTCCTTGAGACCCCACTGTGTTAATTGTGTCTATAAATTCAAAGACATACACACATATAGTCTGGGGTCTCAATAAGTGACATGACAACTACAAGCAGAGCTGGACACTCAAGTGTGTCCCTGACCTGCTCGCATTTGAACTGAAACCCAATTTGAGCCCAAGACCAATGCTGCCCATAAAGTTCTGCTCTCCTGGGTATGTCTTTTGTTCTTCAGGTCATCCTGACTGGTGAAAGGTGGTCTCCTAAACTTACATTGTTCTCCACATTAGTGTCCAGATTGAGTTGTGACAGTTTGTGACAACAGAGTGGCAAACTCAGAATTCTGTCTTTCATTTACCAACCAGGACACGTGGACATCCAGATTAGACAATAAGGACACTCTATCGTGTCTATTGTGACACCTTGATTAGCCTAGACTAGACTATTTAAGACTAGACCTATACTTTAGATCAATGACATAATGGACATGACTGACATGTGACACTTCTGTACTCGGCCATTCATACCTGACATACTGACTGGTGCCATTGACCAGATGACGTCTGTCAAATGAAGGCCTCAGTGGTTTTGAGCTCAGTTTTCTTACTCTTCCTACAGATGGCCAGCATCCCAAAGCCCAACACAGAGATGGTGTGAGGGTCTCTTTGCCTGAGTAGACTTTGAAATGACCCCCATGACTGCTGACCACTGCCGTCCATTCCCAGCTCTGCACATTCAGTTCAAGAGATTTGATCAAATGAATGGGTGATGTGCTGACATCACCATCTGCTGGCAGGGACTGGAAATGCACAGCACTTTGTCACATAACTAAACAGGATGTTTGGGGGTCATATGACTGACATCTTTATGCCCTTAGACTTTGAATTTCTCACAACAGCTGATCATTTTCTCAGGACTGTTTTCTCTGATGTCTCTCTTTTGGTAGATCAGGCAGGTCAGGTCAGTGGACAGAAAGTGTGAGGACTAAACATGGCAGGGACTTTAGAAACTTTAACAAACAATATCATCAATATTTAGATACAATTTTAAAACATATTAAATCAATAGACATCGGTTCAAATTCTGAGTGTACACCAAAGGCCATTAATCACAACGAATTCACACTTTTGATTTCATTTGAGTGTGAGGGAGCAGCACAGTCACAATGTAAGGGGTCAGACATGGCAGTAATCATTATTATTATTATTACTACTCTTGGCTCCGTGATTGAGAACGTTCTTTCCAAGATGACAAATTAAGCATGTTTTTCCATGATGTCTTATTAGACCTCTGAGTATCTGACAACACACCATCAGTCAGACCTGCAGGGTGGTATTCCATGAAGTGTGCTTATGAAATTGAGACTTACTTGAATAGGCCTTGCTTTCTAATTGAGGTTCAGTCGGTTCAACAAACTCCAAATGTTTCCAGTTAACTCAGGACCAGAGGTGTTTTTACTTTTTACCCCACTACATTTTGAGGTCAAATAGTGTACTTTTTACTTTATTACATTCTCCAGCAAATCCTTGCTACTCATTACACTGACTAAACTATTATTAATATAATTAATAAAAGAGATCAATCACGTGTATTGTATATCATTCCAAAATAAACTCATTGTAGCACCTTCCTGTGCTCTTTCATTCCTATGCTTTCCCATTCACAGCTAAGACATGGAAACTGGTTGTGCATTTTCCCTGCATTCATATTTGAACACTTCACTCAAAGATGTAAAATTCAAAGGTGATTCATATATAATGCGGTGCCTTCTGTGCCTACTGGTATCTAAAGAAATCTCTGCTCTCAAGAATTCACCTTTAAATTTAAAGAAGCCTTATGCTGTGTTATATGGAAGCCCTGAAGTTTCAAAGAGAAGAGTCTTTTTAATTTTGTGTAAACAACATTTTATGGGCACTAGTAATATCTAGAGAGTACAAGTGGTATATTGCGCTCTTCATAATATCCGTATGTTGTACACACAAGATATTTGTGGTGGATTCTTACGAGTTCAACTACTGTAAAGCTAGCGTGAGCTCAGCAATAAATTCTGCTGGTTAACTGGACAAGACAGACTCGGGTTCAAGTGAGATCTCGTGGCCTGAGAGGAGTCACAAGCACAGTTAAGTATTTTTGTTTCTACAGGAAAATGAAAATCTGATTGAGAGTCACAAAGACCAATGAAAGTACAACTGACTTATGAAATGAATATTCTAGCTTTGTGTACGAGAGTCAGCTCTGAGCAGTGATATATTTTATCTTAGTAAGTTGTTGAAAAATTACTACCCATCTGTTATTCTGTCTTAAACTGAACTGCAGTGTGTAACTTGTATCATCTCTGTTCTGTCCTAATTATTAGTTCTTTATGTGATTCAGAAGAGAGAATTGAAATGTAACTGAATGTCCAGAGCACTCAACAGCAGAACACGGACTCTCACATTTGTATTTGTCATTTTAGTGTGTGATACTGAAGAGGAATTATTGGAGTGTAATATTAATGCAAGTTGGTTATATGTGTGGGAAACTGCTATTCTGTAGACTTTAAAATGTCTGTTGGAGGGCATTAATAATATGAATATGGATTAGGAGATATCAGGTATACATCTGGTTATGTTGGAGACTTCAAAATATGCCTTGTATTTAATTTGGTTAATTCCATAGTTTACAGAAACGCTCAAGGAGGGAATTTAAAGATAAAATTGGGTACCAAAATGAGCAAAGGTAACTACAGCTTTCTTAAAAGATTCCTTGTTACAGATAAACCCGTGTTCACAAATTCAACGTAATGACTGTAATAATTGCCATTGTCAAGTCTGTGTTAACTTCATTGAAGTGTAATAAACCCAATTTTTGTCAAATACCTGTTATTTTAATTTTTTTTTGTAATATTGTGAACTTTTTGGACTCTTTTGAGACTCTACCTAACAGGGTGATGCGCCGAAATGCGATTAACATATCTATCGTGAGCTGCTTGTCCATTGCAGAAGCAACCAGAGGTCCACAGTACTACAGAGTCAATTGCAAACTCACCGCCTCTTAGCGCAACATGTCTGTCGCCAGATGTGTGATGCAGGGAATGTTATAACTTGGCCACTGACCTGGCCCCAGCCCTGCCCGTGTACAGTGTCAGTGTGAAATAGAGTGGTACCTCTGCTGCAATGAAAAACCTTGCTGTTCTTGTTTCAAGCTGAATAGAGCAGATTTTTCTGAAGTCCTTAGACTCAGCCTCGTCTTTTGGGTGCAAGACAGCAACTCATGCATCACAATATACATAGAGTATATCTATTCAAGTAATAAGGTTGTGAGATGTTCACTTAGTGTTTTATTCTTATTTTTATATTTTATCTACTTCTTCTTCTCACACCAGTGTAGGGTTGCCTCATCTGCTGCTGCCGTGTATTCCAGTAGGTGAGGCACAGTGTAAGTCATATCCTCACTGTAAAAGTAAGCAAATCCTGGGGACCTGGCTGTCTGAACACCAAGTGTGTGCAGGGTGGGTGTGAGGCAAACTGGTGAGGGTAGGGGGATTTAGACACTTTTGTGTTCTTGCCACTCACAGAGATTGGGTGATTTATACCCCTACAAAGAGGTTGTAATGCCACACTCTATGTTAAAAACAACTTTATTGCTTATTGCTGAGTCTTTTTATTAATAACAGTAATAAAAATATAATCAAAGATTTTTTTTTTTAATCTTACTGGTTGTACAATTAAATAAAATAAATCAGTTAATAATTTATAGCATATCTCATTAATTGGTGTCAGGACTAGTTTCAAAACTTTTTGGAATAAGCCAACGTCACATCCCCAAACCTTGTTTTCAACATTTTATCTTTTTGCCTGAACCTCCGACACTTTGATTTTTGCATATACAGTCATATGAAAAAGTATGGGAACCCCTTTTAATTCTTTGGATTTTTGTTTCTCATTGGCTGAGCTTTCAAAATAGCAACTTCCTTTTAATATATGACATGCCCTATGGAGACAGTAGTATTTCAGCAGTGACATTAAGTTTATTGGAGTTACAGAAAATATGCAATATGCATCATAATAAAATTAGACAGGTGCATACATGTGGGCACCCCAACAGAGATATGACACCAATACTTAGCTGAGCCTCCTTTTGTAAATCTAACAGCCTCTAGACGCTGTCCTCCTATAGCCTTTGATGAGTGTCTGGATTCTGGATGGAGGTATTTTTGACCATTCTTCATTACAAAATCTTGACAATTTAGTTAAATTTGATGGCTGCCGAGCATGGACAGCCTGCTTCAAATCATCCCATAGATATTCAATGATATTTAAGTCGGGAACTGTGATGGCCATTCCAGAACATTGTACTTCTCCCTCTGCATGAATGCCTTTGTAGCTTTCCAACTGTGTTTTGGGCCATTGTCTTGTTTGAATATCCAACCCCTGCGTAACTTCAACTTTGTGACTGATGCTTAAACATTATCCTGAAGAATTTGTTGATACTGAGTTGAATTCATCCAACCCATGATGTAAACAAGGGCCCCAGTCCCTGAACTAGCCACACAGCCCCACAGCATGATGGAACCTCCACCTTCTTGGAATGTGGTGTTCTTCTTCTGCCATGCAAAGCGCTTTTTGTTTTGACCAAATAACTCAATTTCTGTCTCATCATTCCAAAGCACTTTGTTCCAAAATGAATCTGGCTTGTCTAAATGAGCATTTGCATACAACAAGCGACTCTGTTTGTGGCGTGAGTGCAGAAAGGGCTTCTTTCTCATCACCCTGCCATACAGATGTTCTTTGTGCAAATTGCGCTGAATTGTAGAACGACATACAGATGCACCTTCTGCAGAAAGATTTTCTTGCAGGTTTTTGGAGGTGATCTGTGTGTTGTCTGTCACCATTCTCATAATCCTGCTCATATGCCGCTCCTGTATTTTTCTTGTCTGCCAGACCTGCTGGGTTTAACAGCAACTGTGCCTGTGGCCTTCCATTTCCTGATTCCATTCCTTACAGTTGAAACTGACAGTTTAAACCTCTCAGATGGCTTTTTGTAGCCTTCCCCTAAACCAGGAGACTCAACAATCTTTGTTTTCAGATCTTTGTAGAGTTGCTTTGAGGATCCCATGCTGTCACTCTTCAGAGGAGAGTCAAAGGGAAGGAAGCACAACTTGCAATTGACCACCTTAAATCCCTTTATATCTCATGATTGGACACCCCTGTCTATGAAGTTCAAGGCTTAACGAGCTCATCAACCAATTTGGTGTTACAAGTAATCAGCACTGAGCAGTGACAAGCATTCAAATCAGCAAAATTACAAGGGGACCCACATTTGTGCACAGCCAGTTTGTCACATTTGATTTAATTTCATACAACTAAATACTGCGTCACTAAAAATCTTTGTTCGGAAAACACCGCAGTACCCAGATGTTCCTAGGAAATGAAAGACATACCACTGTTATCTTTTTTGTTGAAAGGAGAGTCAATTATTATGCCGGCTGAGAGGGAGTCCCAAACTTTTTCATATGACTGTAAAAAGACTGTACATATAATAACAAGGTAAAAAAATATTTTTAATAACACAAGACTGTAATGAAATGTAACATTTTTTTTTTCTAAGTAACCATATAAAAATCCATATTTAAAGTTTTTTTTTTTGGAGTAGTTATTTAATTTAATTATGGCTTTTTCTCATTGTAGTTTTCTGAAGACGCATGTGCTTGAAAGTTCTGGGAATTTGTAAAATGTTTATTAAAAAATGTAGCTTTACATATAACCTTACTTAATATTGGCATTGTCATAACAAAGCATAATAATGATAATTATGTTATAACAAAAAAATGAAGTTCCTACTGTGGTGACAGAGGTAGCGGAATATCACAAGTTAATGGGAAACTAAAGAGACCACTTGATGTGAGATTTAGTGGGATGGATCCTCGTAGTCAAACCCCTATTTAACTGCACCTGGTTACATCTCAAATAAAGACATCATGGTGTTAATCGATTCATGAGCAGCACAGAATTTTATGAGCTCCTCTCAAGTAAAACAATTGTAAATAAAAACTGTTCATTTACAGTTTAAACCTCAAGTATTGTCTGTGGACGGTGAGCCCACTTGAAAATCACCAAAGTCCACTTAAAGATACAGACAGAAATGATGAATTTGAAACACAAAACTTCTTCATGACCCCATCATCGGTTTCACACGTTATATAAGGGTTTTTATGGCTATAGAAGAACAATCCCTCTGTTGATTGGAAACGTAAGGACATAACATCTTCTGTTTTGGTCCTGTTGATCTCTTTTATTGTTATCTCAGCCTTTCTGTAATCCACTCACCATTTTGTCTTCAGGCTAATCTGAATTTCAAGACGTCTTTAATAAGCACAAATGTCCAGAATTACAAGTACATCACCAGTACAACTGGTCAATTTGGAAGCCACCAGAGAGTGTTAGAAAAACCCACAATTTGTTGACAGTGAATTCTTATCGACACTTCATGAACATCTTCAGTGCTGTTATCTCTCCAAGTACCAGTCCACTAATAAACTCCTTTAAATTTGTGTGAAATCCTGAAGATTCTCGTCTCTTCTGCTCCTGTTCTGAGCCATCCTGACATGGCGCTATAATTTACTAGTGAAGCAGACACATCTGATATAGAAGTGTATGGGATTCTGTCACAGAACATTCCAGGCACAAGTTATGTTCACCTTTGCCATGAAAATTGAAAATAATTCTAATGTAGACAAGCACAAACTGTTGGCCATGACGTTGTCCCTTAAGGAGTGCCACCATGGGCGTGAAGGTTCTGTGTGTCCTTTTATTATACACACTAATCATAAGGATTTAAACATGCTAAACAATTAAACAGCAGACAAGATAAAGGACATTATTCTTCAGCAGATTTGATTTCTGCATTACCTGCTGCTCAGTTTATAAAAGGGAAAAGCCGACACTTTATTATGAATTATGATGGAGTGACCAGAGTGGCAGGAGAGCACAGGGCGAGTGTGACAGAGAGTCCTTAATGGCCGTGTAGTGACACTCAGAATATTCACATCTCTAGTTGGCCATTTGATTGTCTGCTGCCATTGGGGAACTGAGATGTGTGGATTGAAATAACAAAAGAAAGATTTGAGAGGCTGGGGGTTTGGACCTCTAATCACACCAGCGAGCTGCAGCTGAACATGAGTAGAAAAACATAAAAGGCGCTATATACTGGACTGATTAGAAAGTCACTTGATAGCCTGCACTTATTTTACAAGGAGATGTTTCTTTTAAATGTCCACAAGAAACACAAGTGTGAGTTACAAACACAAGAGGGCGCCACTTCATACTCTGCAGTACCTCAGTGACACCTCACCTTCCCAGAATTCTTCTCTCTGTTTCTCTCCTTATCTTGTATCTCCTTATCTTTGCTGTCCCACTCTGTCTGTTCCTGTCTGTCACCTCAGTCCAGCTCCAGTTGTCTCTTTCTCTTTGTCCATTGTCACTCTGGTCACTTCTTCTGCCCCACTGACTCTCCATCTTATTCTGTTTTAGTGACTTTAAACAAACTTTAGTGAGGAGATCAGAGGAGTGTTATGGAGGCACAAGTGGCAATGGATAAGTTACTTATCAGCCAGGGTTCCTCTCCTGGCTGGGATTCAAATTTCACTTTTTTGCTTATTTTGTCCTCACAGGTGGCACAGTGGTAGTGCTGCTGCTTTGCAGTAAGGAGACTGTGGAAGATTGTGGGTTCGCTTCCCGGTTCCTCCCTGTGTGGATAGCGCTTTGAGTACTGAGAAAAGCGCTATATAAATGTAATGAATTATTATTATTATTTTTCATGTTTACATTTTTGATTATTTAGTTTCTTCATGTGTAAAGATTGTTTGTTATGCTCCATGTGCTTTGTGGGTGGTTACCCAAGATGCAGGGATACCTGGCCATCACCATCAAGGGAGAAGTTTGAGGAAAACCTGCAGTCCCCTACGGTTCATTGTGAATGCCCTTGTGCTGTGATGAGTTTAGTTGCTTTTGTGACTATTCTTGTGCTGACGTCATTACTGGAGTTTTGATTTTTATAACCCTTCTTGGATTTTATGTATTGGAACATTGTTGCCCTTGGATTCCTTTTGTTGTTTCAAGCAACTCCTCTTGTGATCTTTGGAGTTTATGTTGGGCCTTAGAGCTTTTTTGTGAAAATTAAATTTTGTATTTATTAAGATTCTACATTGCTCTTTTGGTGACTAGTCTGGTTTGATGGTTCCCCCCACTTGATGGCATATCAATTTGTATTATTTGGGACTTACATGCTCCAGACTCTCTAGTTCATAAGAAGAGGAAATGTTGACAAGGGCGA
Organism: Erpetoichthys calabaricus; assembly: GCF_900747795.2. Taxonomy (NCBI): domain Eukaryota; kingdom Metazoa; phylum Chordata; class Cladistia; order Polypteriformes; family Polypteridae; genus Erpetoichthys; species Erpetoichthys calabaricus. Next base: position 681,366 of record NW_026261592.1, on the reverse strand, counting down.
AACCAAAATAAAGAATGGACAATGTGGGATTGTGGGACAAGAGATAAAACAACATGCTGAACAGAAAGGACAACCAGAGGATGAAAGAGACCACTGTGGGAGAGGGGCTCAGGGTCAAAATACTGTCTTTAAGAATTTAACAATTAAACAGAAATATGCAGCTGTGTCCTCGTCACGTCCACCTGTCTCCTCACGTGTGACACGGACGTCTGTCCTGATTAAACACAATGTTTATATGGTGGGTGTGGAACATAAAGAGCCATAAAGAAGAAATAAAATTCAACAAACACACGCATGCACACACACACACACACACACACACACACACACACTAGTTGTTCACTTACTTCAGTTTTTCTAATTTGCTGTTTTCACTTCTCAGCCCCTCACACAGCTGATCCACTCCTGAATCCTCCATGTTGTTTTTGCTCAGGGTCAGTTCAGTCAGTCGTGAGTGTGGAGCAGAAAGAGCTGAGGAGAGAGCTGAGCAACATCTGGAGGTGAGACCACAATAAGACAGGCTGTGGAGAAGAAGAGAGAGAAGTGAGGACATGAGGACAGGCAGACAGACAGACAGACAGACAGACAGACAGACAGACAGACAGACAGACAGACAGACAGACAGACAGACCGACCGTTGGGTGTCTCAATAAGAGACATGGTGACTACAAGCAGCGCTGGATGCTCAGGTGTGTCACTGAACACCAGGCTGCTGCCAGCATTTGAACTGAAACACAATTTGAACTCCACACCAATGCTGCCCTTCAATGCGCTATATACCTGAAGCATCTTCTGTCTGTTAGGTTGCCCTTAGTGATGAGAGGATGTCAGCCACCACACTGGACAGGAGTGTCACATAGCAGCACTGACCTTGTCCTCCACTTGAGTGTTCAGATGCACTTCTCCGAGTTGGTGACAGCTGAGTGACAAACTGTGATTTCTGTTCGTCATTCAAGACTCAGGGTGAGGACACAACTGAAATGATTGACAGGAGGCCATTTACAAATGCCAGCCTCTACAGATGTTCAGTGACAACAGCTGTAAATCAGTCAGCCTTTATTTTATAGAGCGCTAGTCACAAACTTACAACTCAAACAATAGGACAAATAAACACAACAAGCACAAAGATAAATAAGTGACAAGGGAGAGGTGACAGGAGAGGTGATGGGACACAGGAGGACATGACAGTCCAGTCCAGGAGGGACACACAGAGGGTCACCAGCTGCTCAGAGTGACACTCCACTCTGTCCGGTCATCTTCTCTAAGGCCTATCAGCCACCTGAGCTCAACGGAAAAACTCCACTCAGCTGGCTGGTGACACGGGTTCAAGGTGACGGGTTTGTTGTGTCATAGCGAGGGTCTCTCTTAGTGTCACTGCACACACCAGCTGTCACAGACATGATGGACTGAAGAGCTTTGGTGGTCAGTAGAGAGTTTGGACCCTGGTCAGGTCTCCTCTCTTCACTGCCACTTAACGACCACATTTAAAAAACTGAATAATAAAATAAGAGAGAGAGGGAGAGATTAGGAGCATGCACTGATACAGTGCATTGCTGCACCGACTACAAGACAAATCAACTCAGGATCCCCAGATTAGGCCCCAATTGCATCCATGCAATGGGTGACTCCTCAGCACCACACTATTTCAGATGAAATGGAACAGTGTGAGGCTTTTTATGGTGGCTAGAGTGCCAATTCTACCGCCAACTCCCAGGTTTTTCCTTGCAGGTTGGAGGGCCTACATGCAGGGTTGGATGCAGATTAACATCATACCAAGGACGAAGCAATTATAGGTTAAGGGCCTTGCTCAGTAGAGTCACTTTGGGTATTTATGGGATTTGAACTGGCAACCTTCTGATTACCAGTGCAGAGCCCTAGCCTCAGAGCCACCACTCCACCCAATAATAAATAAGACAGAGTATAAAATAATAAGACATTAGAAAAATCAAAATCAAATGAAAAATAAAAATAAAAATGTGTTTGAGAGTCACTGTGACAAAGTGGACAAATGGACGCAGTTTACAAATTAGAATTTGTGTGCAAATATTGATGAAGACATTCCAGATAAAAATATGAAGACAGACAAAGCCATCCCCTTTATTTTATATAGCGCCTTTCAATCCAAAGTCACTTTACATGTCCAGTTCTCTCCTTGTGTTCTTACTCTGAGCACAGACAGGTGACGTGACTCACTCAGGGTCACACAGCATGCGGCAGGCAGGAACTGAACCCGCGTCACTGGGATGTCAAATGCGGCACCTCAGCCACTGGGCCACAGAACTGGGAACCAGGATTGGCCAGAATGACAGAGGAGGTGGGACATGAGCTGTCAGTCAGCCTAAGGAGGTGTGAAGAGAAGGCGGCCATCTCAGTGAATTTGATTTATCAGGCCTTTGATCAAATGGGATGTTTTGGTGTCTTTAGATGACCTAAAATGTGGACTGACTGAAGTGTTTGATTATTGTGTTGTTAAACATTTGGTCAAAGTGTGAAGGCTAAGGAGGGCTGAAGTGACACACAGACACTCAAAAGTGTAACATGAACAGGACAGTGGAACAGTGGTTAGACACACATCAGGGACCAGGGAGCAAATCTGAACACACGACTGAGCTCTCGGCTCTTGGTGCTGATTCTTTTTCATGTTTATGCTGATAAGACTTTAGGGTGTTGGCTGACTTCATTTTTATAAGTAAGGTACTCAAGGACATGGTGACCATAACCTTCTAAAGTAAAATATATACAATGAGAGTGACATAAGTGACAAGGGCCACAAATGAAATGTCATTGGATAAACTCTGACGTGCCGAAGACCTCCAACAGGATGACACACTGAGCTGAGTTTGTGTGCTCGACTCACAACTGAAATCTTCTTAATGGCCGACGAGAAGATGAGCCAAAGACGAAGTCAGTTGACAAGTCAGTGCCGCATTTTAGGACTTTGTCAGGCCACTGACGACAGGACTCAGGGGGGGGATGGGGGGGATGAGACAGGGGGTTTGACGTGGGACTTTTCACACCTTCAAAAGCTCTAAGGCTGAGGTGAGCTGGTCTTGTACCCCATGCTTGTCCCACTCTGTTATTTTTATGATTTGCATTTGTTTTTTTATTATGTTAATATTGCAAATATAACCCTGTTTTTCTTGTAGCTGAGTGTCATTTGGGTTATTTCTGCTATTACTTCCTCTGAATTCTTCACGTTTTGTGGTAGTTTAAGCTATTTTATGTTTTCCTGTGATGCCATCTTCAGTTCTTGTGTGTCACTATTTTGTGTGTCTGCTGTAAAGGAGTTGATACAAAGTGACAGTCAGGGTCACACTAAGCGTTTTCTCAAAGATCAAGGAGTACAAAGTTCAGTCCATTGACTTCTGTGTTATCTGAGTCTGTGGATGTGACATAAAGAATAATCACTCGTGTGTGTAAAAGTCAGATGTCACAACTGGTGCTTTGTGTTTTGACTTTGAGTTTGGATTTCACTTTCAGTTTTGATACTCTGCTATTTTTTCCTGTTCTGATATCCTCTTCTTACTCTTGATTCTCATCTTTGTCTCAGTCCCTTTATTTTTTTGCCATTTTGATTGTAGTCCTGATTTAATCTCGGATCATTTAAAAAAAGTGAATCAGTGAGAGAAGATGGCTTTACAAAGATATGAAGCCCCTCCAGGGAGAGGTTAAAGAATTGAATACCCCGATGACACAAGTCATGATTACTTTGTGATAAATTCTAACTGATCTTTCTACTTTAAGTGCTCACACAAATCAAGGTGCTGGTGGTCTGCCAGTAGATGGTGGGAGTCACGTAAAGGACCAGCCAGTCCTCATGTGATTTGTTTTACTGGAGACCCTAAAAATGGTGGGGATTTTTGAATTAGCACAGGAGGTGGCAGCCAAATGCTGATTTTAAAAATCAGCTCATGTTGGTCATTTGATGTCACTGCTTGATGAGAAGCCACCTGAATGGACATTCACAATGACAAGACAAGTCTCAGTGCTGTCCATCTATTGATGATTTGGTTTATGAATTTAGAAATATTTTAAATATGGCTGTCTGATTAGAGGTGGCAGTCAGTCGATTACTAGAATTCAGACAAGACATTCAATCAGTTAGTAAATATAAAGTGACATTTGACATGTGAGCCAAAGAAGTGGAGTGAGAGTAATATGCACTGACATCTTTATTTAAAAGGGTTTAACTCGGGAAATCAAAGACAAGACAGGCAGTCATAATGTGTCCAGAATGTTAGATGAATAAATCGACTTGGTGCAACACAGAGGACTGCATCAAACAAAGATGTTTAGAAATAAACACAGAATGAGGGGCTTTGTCCTTTTCTTTAAAAGAGACAAATTCTGCAGTAGAAATGATTGGACTGGAATAAATGGCATTTCTATTGTGGTGAACATGGTCACATGGTAGTGGGATGGCACACATGGCAGGGAAACTAAAGTGTCGACTTCACGTAAGGGTTGGTGTGATGGGTCACATGAGGGTTGGTGTGATGGGTCATTGTGGGCAAACCTTTTTTTAATGATACCTGTGCACATCTTAAATAAAGACATAATGGTGTTACAGTAAATGATTCATTGGGAGCAGAGAATTTTATAAGCTCCTCTTTAGTAAAGAACTGTAAAATAATCCTGTTCATTTTCAATTTAAACGTCAAGTATTGACTGTGGATTGTAAGCCAAGGTTGAAATTGTCACAAGCCCACTTAGGCTACAAACAGAAATGCTCAATGTGAAACATGAAGATTCTTCATTACTCCGTCATCTGTTTGACACATTGTATTAAGATTCCATGGTTACAGAAGCACAATCCTGCTTTTGGTTGGAAATGTAAAAACTTTTAGACAGTGCTATCATCACTAGAGTTGAAGATTTACTCAGGTCTGGATTTAAAATGCAAGAAAAATCTCCAGCCATTATAATTTTATAATTACACATATTTTTAATGGTTATAAATATGTTTTGAATGCATTTCTGGATATCTATCATCCACATCCACATATATATTTATCAGAATTACTTTAGAATTGAATTAATTACCCAACACCATGACACAGTGCCCTTCAAGATCAGGTACTACATTTGATTATACATGATACAAATAGAATTGCTTTATGTATTGTAGCAGTTGAGGTTCTGATCCACCTCTTGAACCCTCAGGTACCACTCCGAACACCAGGTAAAAGTCCAAGACTTCTTTATTTTACAATAATACTGTGCACAAAGCACCCTCCACTCCATACTAATCATACACTAATCAATACTCTGAATACAAATACAATTACCAATCCTCCTCTCCCAGACACTTCACCACCCTAACTCCCAGCTCAGCTCAGTGTCTGGGCTTTCCCAGAGTCCTTTTATACACCCAGACCCGGAGGTGTTCCTGCCCAACAGTCCAAAAGTCTTTATTACTTCCGGGTCAGGGTAAAAGTCCTTTTCTTCAACCTGGAAGTACGTCATCTCTCCTGTTCACGTGACCAGGACGTACTTCCAGGTTATAGGGCACATACGAGTCCACGAGCATCCCTACAGCAGCTCCCGGTGGTCCCCAAGGTATCCAGCAGGGCTGTGTGTAGAAACTACAAAGTCCATGAGGCCCTGCTGGAATTTGGGGCCCGTCCATGCTGTTGGGAGAGATCCTCCTGGCGGCCTGGGGGTGCGGGCTGGAATATGAAGCCGGCCATCCATTACATTATTAAAATTTCAACACCTTTGGTGTTCTTTGTATTAAGGTTGGGAGCATGCACTGACCACCACACGACAAACCACCCAAATTGAGATCCAAGTGCAGCCGTGCAACGGGTGACATCTCAGCACCACTCTGAGCAGTCTAAGGTTTTTTACAGTGGCTGGAGTGCCAATCCTGCCACCAACCCCCAAGTTTTCCCTGCAAATCGGAGGTCCTGCATGTTGTGCATTCTTTGTATAGGTGGAGTGAAAAAAAATTCTTTGTATAGCTGGAGTAAAAAATTTGGCTGATCCAGTCTCTTCACAGTTAAAACAAATCCTTAGTAAGCAAGTCTTCTGTAAAAATACTATTATAGCCTTTAGGCCAGTGAGTTGGGCAAACACATTTTTTTTTTCTCTCTTTAGATCGTGATTGAGCCCTTTGACATTCCAGTTAACAAAATTCAATGGTTGGTCAGTGAGACACTGGTTCTGAATGTTTGATGACATTTGTAATCCATCCATCCATCCATTTTCCAACCCGCTGAATCCGAACACAGGGTCACGGGGGTCTGCTGGAGCCAATCCCAGCCGACACAGGGCACAAGGCAGGAAACAATCCTTGGCAGGGTGCCAACCCACTGCAGGACACACACAAACACACCCACACACCAAGCACACACTAGGGCCAATTTAGAATCACCAATCCACCTAACCTGCATGTCTTTGGAATGTGGGGGGAAACCGGAGCGCCCGGAGGAAACCCACGTAGACACGGGGAGAACATGCAAACTCCACGCAGGGAGGACCCGGGAAGCGAACCCAGGTCCCCAGGTCTCCCAACTGCGAGGCAGCAGCGCTACCCACTGCACCACCGTGCCGCCCACATTTGTAATCTTAAGTTAAAAAAGTGTCATTTCAAGATTCATCATTAACACTGATTTCATATTGTTATTGCCGAGTAGTATGACTAAGGAGGTTGTCATTATTTTGCCACTTACAATTGTCTTACAATTGTGGGGGTAAAAAGAACAGATAAATTGTAACTTAATCTCTCCCTAATACCACCCAGTTTGCCCCACTAAGTGAGGTCAGACTACTCTTCACAGGGTCCCAGTCCTCTGACATGCCAAGAGACAGGGCACATCCAACACAAAACAAGACTCCCTCAGCGGTGTGATAAGGATTACAGTAATCCCTTGCTACTTTGCGGTTCACTTTTCGCGGATTTTTAAATACAAGTGATTGCCTGCCTATCACGGAAGTTATGTTCCAGACCCATCAGCAACAGGAGAAAATCCGCGATATAGAAAGACCATATAAATAAGCATTTTTATAGTTTAAGCCTTAAAATACCCATCCCACATGCTTTAAACACATGTAAACTTATAAAACACACTTTGTTAACACATATGATATGTGGATGTCGGGCTAAGGATATGAGTAACATCTCACTATTATAAAACATTTTAACATCACGCAAGACAAGACAGTGAGACAGGAAAATTGGTGATGTACAGGCTTTTAAATTATTGACAGGCAGAGAGACAAGCAGCACAAAGCCAGCACAAAGTCCACTTCTCCTTAGCGTTCGGCTCCCCACCCCCTTGACAATGCGAAGTGGCAGGAGCGAACTGCGCCTCCGGGGAGGGGGGTTTGAGCGAACGTGCGTTCAGCCCTCACAAAACCACACTCACACTCCTCCTCCTTCCGAACGCGCAGAGCGACAAGCAGGCATTTTGGCAGAAACAGCACAAAGTCCATTTCTGCTCAGCGTGAGTTCATCTGCCCCCCTTCACAAAGCGAGTGCAGACACATTGACGTCTGATCACTGCGTGCAGTGTGCAGTGTTGGTCTGAGGTGTTTAAGAATGTAGAAAGTGTTTAAGAGCATAGGAAGTGTTTATAAGAGCGTGGGAAAGGTTAACAAGAGAGTGAGAAAGGTTTATAAGAGTGTGGGAAGGGTTTATAAAGCCTTAAAATATGTATAGATAATAAAATAAATATAGGTCGCTACTTCGCGGATTTTCACCTATCGCGGGTGTGGGGCTCTGGAACGTAACCCCCGCGATAGGTGAGGGATTACTGTACACTGAAATATCTTATAATAGTACAGTCAAGATACAATAAACTGAGAGTCTGATGTTAAATGGTCTTCTGTGAGGAGAAGAAGAAACTAAATGAGGCAACCAAGCTGTTTTGTTCAAATGGAACAGAAACTGTAAAAGAAATATGCTTAATTATGTGTATTGTAGGCATTATATGGAGTATGTATATGCTTTATCTTCCTCTTGTGTAGTGTTAGCAAAGGCAGCTCAAGTAATTTTATACATTTATATATAAAAGATTATGCATATGTAAATACATGTGCGTTCATATAAACATATAAGCCCCCATATACACTTTTGTTAAATACTTCTGTCACTTTCAGTTACTTAACGGTTGTGCTTATGCATATAAATTCAATAAAATAGACTACAATATAGGAACTGATAAAGTGTTCAAAAAAGAAAAGTGAAATTGTGTTATATGTTTCAAATGTAGACCTGAGACAGAACAGTGTTACCAGTGTGACAACTGGTTGAAAATGAAACATGCAAACACACACACGTATGCACAAATCCTTTGCTTTTTACTGATAGTTGGGTTTCAGCAACATGTCAACTGAACAATTTTTTTTTTTGGATTTATTCTTGAATAAAAGCATACTTGTTTTTTTACATGTTTGATGATAGTCTTTATTGGTTATTTGGGTTCCAGTTTTCACACATCCTATACTTCACAACAACATTATGTCATTCTTACTGTAACATATGAAAACATTTTCTGTTTTAGTCGTGTGTTCAGAATTTCTTGTTTCATATTTCCTCTGTCATTCTATATTTACAGAGATTGTTGTAGACATAGAACACACATAAAAAATATGTCTTTCAAATCATGATATTCGATTACCTATATAATTCCTTATAAATGCATTATCATATAAACACTGCCACACAGACTTGAACTAAGAGGACTGCAGTGGGGTGATGCCTTCATCTGACTAAATGGGGGGTGGGGGTGTAGCAGGGTGTGTTCTGCTAATCCACACATTTGCAAAACAAAAGCAGACTATTAATGCAGTGATAAGGAGCTACAAGCTTCTTGGCTTATGTCAGGAAACTTTAAGGAGGTCAGGGACAACGAAAAAAATCGTAACCTTCAGGTATTCTTCTGTTAATGATTGGCGAACCCACAAGCAGATTCTTTTTAGCATTGCAATGACACAATATGCCTCCTGTTCATGTTTTAAAGAATGTCAGATCAGTCTTTTTAGCTAATTAACTGTTTTTTTTGGAGAACTGGAGATACTGAATTGTCCTTCGACAAGCTCATTATTTGGTCACCATTCCTGAGGAGGATGTGGAAGTGGTGTGGAGCTACAATTACCTGGGGGTCCTCAATAACAACAAATTGGACTGGTTTGAATCTATGGTCGCAACTGACATAAAGGGCAGGGCAGACTGGACTTGCTAGGGAGGTCTTTTGATGTGTGCAGCAAGCTGCTGGAAATGTCTTACCAATCCACAGTAGCCATTGTTGTGTTCTATGCTGTGGTCCTCAGGGGAAGCAACTTGAGCACAAAAGAAGCACTATGCCTAAACAAACTCATCAGAAAAGCCTGAGTCATCACAGGGCAAATCCCAGACACAATGGAAGCTATTGCGGAAAAAGGGATGGTGGCAAAATTGGATGCCAGCATGAAAACTTCCCTCCATTTCCTCCAGGATGTACACTCTCATGGCGCACTTTTAGCCACAAGCCCATTCAACCATGATGTGCTAGGAAGCGTCTCTGGGAATCTTTTCTGCCCACCGTTATCAGGCAATTCATTGCTTCCACCTGAGACTCATTAAGTTTTTTATTTATTGATTGATTGGTTGGATGTATTATTTGTCCTTTGAGTCTGTATTTTTGTATTTTTTTATTTTTCTGCTGCTGTATGCATTTGAATTTCCATATGGGATTAATAAAGTTTATCTAAGCTAAAATAAATGCAGATCATTTCTCATATAATATCCTCTTTCTGTCTGAGAATTGACAGGTGTGTCACACTTTATCCTATAGTTTATCAAATTAAGCTTATAGGGTTTGAGGCATTTGATCGATATTTACGCTAAGCAGTTGAGATCTAAGTGTCATATTTAAAGCCCTCTGCTATTATTTTAGAAAATAATTCAACTACAAATTTCACTGGGTTAGAACTTTCATAGTTTTCAGGAAGTCCTTCAGTTCTAATGTTGTTTCTTCAAACACTACTAGTTTGTCACAAAGCACTTCATATTCAGATTCTACAACAGTTATTTTTTTTTTTATCTGCGGTAGATATCATTTGTTCTACTTATTCAATGTGAGTCATAAATATTTGCTTAACTTCTTCCATGTAAGCCACAAGTATATTAATTTTACCCTCCATGTTGCTAATATTTTCTTATGTGTTTCCATCTTTGTTTGTTAAATTTCCCTTTAAATTTACATTAAAGATATTTTAAACACACCCCCTAATCTTTTTTGTCCTGGGGGGTATTTTTCGTACATGGATTACTCGTTTAGCCCGATGTAATTGTTGATGACTTGGCCTGATCCTGGATCTGTCAGTTTTTCGAAACTCTTGCTGGATGTGTTGTCATAGCAACACATCCAAATCCTCAAACCTGCTCAATGTAAACAAGGATTAGCTCACACACTTAATCAGTGTCCGTACATGGAATTCATTCAGTCATGGCTTCGGCATTCATGAATGAGCGACCAATTGATATTGGTGCACAAATTATACGAAGAGAATTTCATATAGAGAGGGTTTTGCGCGATCAGAAAGATCCTTTATTGCTCCTGGAGGAAATTATTTTCAAAAGATACCGCTTTAGCCGAGGGGGAATATTGTACCTCAAAGATTTATTAGCACCTTATATTTGAAGTCAAACTCGGCGAAGTCGGGCTCTCACAACCACACAGACAGTAGGCATTGCTTTGAGGTTTTTTTTCAAGTGGCACTTTGTTTATATACAGTAGGCGATGTGGAAAATCTAACTAAAAGTGCAGTTTGCCAGGCAATTCATAAAGTCTGTTTGGCTCTGAAATATTTCCTTTGGGTTTTCATAGTGTTTCCTGGACACCTGCGTGTGCAGACAATAAAAGAGGTGTATCATGCCATTGCAGGTAGGCAACACAAAGGCAAAAACACCCACAGTTCTGTAAAAGAATCTCACAATCAACCTAACATTCTCATTACCAGGATTTCCAAATGTGATTGGGGCACATGGGACTGATCAGAGTGGAGTTTGATCAAACATTATTTGGAAAGTGTACCTCTCCTCCTGATGAATAATCAGACACAGTGTCTTCATCAAAATGAAAAAAAAAAAAAAAAAAAAAATATTTGACCTTCATCAATATCTCGTTGGTCAGACACCAAGTTCTAGGGATATGACATTCCCTGCCACCTACCCAACAAAAAAGAGGGCTATATGGAACATACCTATGGCACACATCGAAGACAAATATATGCAATGACCATCCTTTACATGAAATGAAGTGACCACTGCTTCCTACCACTGGTTCTGAGGAGGAGCTTCCCCCTGATGGCCTCAGAAACAGGGCGATGGGCATTTTGCTGGAGAGCCAACTCTTCTGCAGGGGTTAGGTCTGAACCGCGTGGACCTCCACCTGTTTTTGCTTGTCTGCCTTCTTCTTATTAGCTATAAAATTAATGTTTTTTATATTATATATGATTCTTTATGTCAACAATTTTAAATAGTTATATACCAATATTTACCAGTTTGAAGTATATTTTTGTACTTCACTTTAACCTGTTCCCGTGTTCTCCTTGTGGTCACGTTTGATCTGGAATTATGACATATTAAATAATAATCAATCTGACACATTGGAAATGAAACGCTGCATTCAGTAGGTACAATGCACACTACTTAGCGTTTAATTTGTGGGCCACTTTTTGCCAGCTGTCTTTTCTGGTTTGGGCTGCTTTTGCAGTGTTACACCTTATGCATATTAAATCTTGAAATTCTTCATGTCCTTCGAATTAAAGGTCCTGTTCCGCTTGTGTGAAAAAAATGCACCCGTCATTTTGTTACAGCTTATCAAAGACTTGCTGATCATGTTTTCTAGACTCAATATATATGGGCTTTTCTTTTTTTTTATTAATTTTATTGTAATCATTCCGTACAAATAGATCAATTTTTACAAAAAATAGGATTGAAAACAAATCAAACCCCACCCCTGAGAAGCAGAGCATGGCAAAAGGAGTAATACTTAACGCTATAAAAATACCTAAATTGTTGAGTTTAATAGTAGGATAATCGCCTGGTTAATGCTTGTTTGGAGTCTTCTGTCGCTCGTTATCCAACCTGCGACTGGCCTCCTCCAGTATCCAACTGCTGAGCTTCTTCGACTGCGTCTTCTCCAGTCTGTGCCTCTGCTGTCGGTGCTGTATTTCGACCCGGACGTCATACTTCTCCCTCGTCGGAGATACATCCACCGTGGGTCTCGCCGGAGATTCCGAACGGACGTCTCGAAAGGAATTAACTCCTTTTGGTCTGATTTTCGGCACCCTCCACACAACACAGATAGGAACGCTGATCATAGCGTGTTGGCCAGCTTAGCTAGGTCGACTAACACCACTGTCAAATGCGACAGCAACATTGTCAGCTTTGGTCTACTGAACATCCGCTCACTCACGAGCAAGGAACACCTCATTCAGGATCTCCTCATTGACCGTAAGTTTGACTTTCTCTGTTTAACTGAGACTTGGCAGCAACCTCAAGACTTTTCACAACTTAATGAATGCACCCCCCCGGGGTTTGTTTACACTTGTCAATCCCGTGCCTCTGGCCGTGGAGGAGGTGTCGCGATTATTTATCGCGAGAAGTGGAAAGTCCTGCCGTTGTCTGCTCCTGCTGTTAGCTCTTTTGAATCGACTGTGTGTCAACTGTCTGGCCCAGTTCCTACCATCATTGCAACTGTCTACCGTCCTCCTAAGTCAAACAACAATTTTTTGAACGATCTTGTTACCTTACTTACTCATTTATCTGTAATTACCCCAAATATAATTCTGCTGGGGGATTTTAATGTACATCTGGACAATATCAATATCCCTCTCACTAGAGACTTTTTATCATGCCTGGAGAGTTTTGGATACCAGCAGCACACTGATGTTCCTACTCATTGTAAAGGACATATCTTGGACCTGATCTGCTACTCTGGTGTTGTTCCTTTTGATCTCACAGCAGATGAACTCACTATAACCGACCATTTTCTTCTTTCATTCAATGCCAAACTTACCTTTTCTGTTCCTAAGCTTCCACGTCTCATAGCCTTTCGCAACATTAAAAATATTAACTTGAATTTGCTGTTTTCTAGAATCGATTCCCAAATGGACTTTTATAATTTATCCACTCCCATAGAACTGGTCTCATATTATAACACCTGTCTTAATGGTATTCTTAATTCTCTGGCTCCGCTAAAAACCCGTTCTGTTTCTTTTTCTTTTTCTGCCCCTTGGTTTACGCCTGAACTTCGGCTTCTGAAAGCTAAGGGCAGGCAACTTGAAAGGTTGTTTAAAAAATCCGGACTCTTTGTCCACAAAGAGATGTATAAAAATCATCTTCTCTATTATAAGGATTGTATAGCTCAAACCAAGTCTAATTATTATACTCAGTTAATTACTCGTAATACAGGTAACACCAAGACTTTGTTTTCTTTACTTAATAATGTTACACAACCTCCAGACTCTTTACCATCTCACCTTTACTCAACTGTTTTCTGTAATTCTCTTTTGTCCTTTTTTCAACGAGAAAATCCAAAAGATACATCAGCACTTTGGTCCAGATCCTCTCTGTATTCCTTCTGAACTACACTCGCCTATTCACTTTTTCCTCTTCTTTCCAGCTTCCCACTTCCTCCCCTGCCTACAGTTCTGGTTAAAGCCTGCCTCCCCTCTCTAGTCCCTCTCATTTCTGCCATCATTCACTCTTCTCTTACTACTGGTATTATTCCCTCATCTTTTAAAACTGCTGCTATAACCCCAATACTAAAAAAACCTGGTGCTGATCCTACTAATTTCAATAATTTTCGCCCCATTTCTAACTTGCCCTTTATCTCCAAAATTCTTGAAAAAATAGTGGCTATCCAACTTCACACCCATTTATCTCACAATAATCTGTATGAAAAGTTCCAGTCTGGTTTTCGGCCCCTTCATAGTACAGAAACGGCACTTGTCAAAATTACTAATGACCTCCTTATGGCTGCTGACTCTGGTCTAATCACTATTCTCATCCTCCTTGATCTGAGTGCGGCCTTTGATACTATTTGTCATACCACTCTCCTTAATAGATTATCTCTGATTGACATTACCCACACTCCACTTGATTGGTTTAGATCCTACCTCTTAGGCCGCACTCAGTTCATACAACTTAAAACCTTCACATCCCAACCCACCATTGTTACTTCTGGTGTGCCCCAGGGCTCTGTCCTGGGGCCTCTTCTTTTTATTATTTACCTTCTTCCCCTTGGCAATATTTTTCGCAAATATAACATTAATTTTCACTGTTATGCTGCTGACACCTAGCTCTACCTTGCTGGTAATCCCACCTCCTCTTTTCCAACACCCTCGCTTATTGACTGCATTGCTGAAATTAAATCCTGGTTTTCTTCGAATTTTCTTAAATTAAACAGTGACAAAACTGAGGTTCTCCTCATTGGTTCAAAATCATCATTATCCAAAACCAATAATCTTTCTCTTATTATTGATAACTCTGTTGTTTCCCCCATCATCTCAGGTCAAGAGTCTGGGTGTCATCCTTGACAGTACTCTATCTTTCCAATCTCAAATTAATAATATCACCCGGTCTGCATACTTCCACCTACGTAATATTAATCACATTCGCCCATCCCTCACTCCTCATTCCACTGCCATTCTTGTTCATAGTCTTGTCACTTCTCGGCTGGACTATTGCAATTCCCTCCTCTTTGGTCTCCCGAATAAATCTCTTCATAAGCTTCAGTTAGTCCAGAATTCTGCAGCACGCATCATTACTCAAACCCCATCTATTCACCATATTACTCCGGTCTTGCAGCAGCTTCATTGGCTCCCGATTAAGTTTCGTATTGATTTTAAGATTCTACTATTAACATTTAAGGCCATCCATAACCTTGCCCCTCCATATCTGTCTGACCTTCTTCATGTTGCCATTCCATCCCGTAACCTTAGATCCTCTTCCTCCACCCATCTAACTGTCCCTCCCGCCCGTCTAACCACCATGGGGAGCAGAGCTTTCAGCCGTTCTGCTCCCAAGCTCTGGAATTCATTGCCTGCGGATCTCTGAAATATCAAATCATATTCATCCTTCAAATGTAAACTTAAAACGCATCTGTTTAAAATGGCTTTTTCTTTTTCCTCCTGATTATAATGGTTTTGTTTGGTTTTAATTTCTAGATTTTCTGATGTTTTAAGTTTTTTATAATTATGTCTTTTATTTAATTGTTTATTTATTTATTTATTTATTGTTGTTCGGTGTCCTTGAGTTCCCTGAAAAGCGCCTTGTATAAATAAAATGTATTATTATTATTATTATTATTATAATAGGGCAATAAACATAAATGGAGAAGAAAAAGAAATGTGGAGATAATTCTTATTATAAAATATTATTGATTAGATCCTGCAAGGTTTTGAAAAAATTCTGTACAGATCTTTAAATGAGAATTTGATTTATTTCAATTTCAAATAATATAAAACATCGGTTTCCCACTGACTTATCAGGAGAGTTAGGGTTCTTCCAATGTAACAAAATAAGTCTGCGTGCCAAAAGTGTAGTGAATGCAATCACAGTTTGCTTGTCCTTCTCCACTTCAAGTCTGTCTGGAAGAACACCGAACACAGCTGTTAATGGGTTAGGAGGAATTGTGACACCAAGGCTGTCTGAAAGGTACTTAAAAAGCTTGGTCCAAAATTAAACATGTGACCCAGTGAGGCAGGAGCTTGGTTGCAGCGTTCGCAGGTTGGATCTTGCCCTGGAAATATTTTGGACAGTTTTAAGTGAGACAGATGTGCTCGATATATAATTTTGAGTTGAATAACTGTATTCGGGCGGCACGGTGGTGCAGTGGGTAGCGCTGCTGCCTCACAGTTGGGGGACCTGGAGACCTGGGTTCGCTTCCCGGGTCCTCCCTGCGTGGAGTTTGCATGTTCTCCCCGTGGCTGCATGGATTTCCTCCGGGCGCTCCGGTTTCCTCCCACAGTCCAAAGACATGCAGGTTAGGTGGATTGGCGATTCTAAATTGGCCCTAGTGTGTGCTTGGTGTGTGGGTGTGTTTGTGTGTGTCCTGCGGTTGGTTGGCACCCTGCCCAGGATTGGTTCCTGCCTTGTGCCCTGTGTTGGCTGGGATTGGCTCCAGCAGACCCCCGTGACCCTATGTTCGGATTCAGCGGGTTGGAAAATGGATGGATGGATAATTGTATGCTTTGCATATATGGAACTCGAGTGGATTCTCTGCATTGCTACCTTCCACTCCTTTTCTGATATACTAATTAAGAGATCTTTTTCCCATTGTCCTCCTGGATCTTTGAAATGAAGGGACTCTAATAAAATTTTATATATTGCAGAAATGTTGTCTAAGTCCTCGAAATTGAGCAGTATTTTTTCCAGCATGGTGGAGGGTACGAGATGAGGAAAATCGGGCAGGTTCTGTTTAACAAAGTTTCTAATTTGAATATAGTGAAAGAAATGTGTAGCTGGAAGGTTAAATTTGGAATGTAATTGTTCAAAGGATGCAAAGAAATTGTCTATATAAAGATCTCTGAGCAATTTAATCCTAAATCTTTTCCAGATATTAAAAACTAGATATGTTTGCGAGGGTTGAAAGAGGTGGTTCTCTTGCAGAGGTGCCACAGATAAAAGATTCTCCATCTTAAAATGCTTTCTAAATTGGTTCCATGTTCTGAGTGACTGAAGCACAATTGAGTTATTAGTATATTTGCAATAACTTGCATTTATTTGGGCGCAGAGCAGGGAATATAAAGAAGTACTACAGGATTTTACTTCTATTGTGGACCAAGCCTGTGTATGTTCATTTATTTGTGTCCAGGTTTTTATAGCTTGTATGTTTGCTGCCAAGTAATAAAACTTAAAATTAGGTTAAGCCATGCCACCTTCTGCCTGAGGTCTTTGTAGGGTCACTCTTCGGATACGTGGATGTTTTGAGTTCCAAATAAATGAGGCTATTGTTGAATCTAATTGTTTAAAAAATTATTTATTGATGTATAATGGGATGTTTTGAAATAAAAAAAAGAAGCTTAGGAAGGATATTCATCTTAAAACAACGTTAATCCAGCTAGAGTGAGATGAAGGGTTGACCATCTATGCAAGTCTTGCTTAATTTTTTCCATACAGATGGCAAAATTTTGTTGATGAAGAGCTTTATGTTTATAGTAAAAGGTAGGGTGTCCAATCTAATATTATATGCTTGTGAATTCACTGGAAAGAGTATACTTTTATTCAGATTAATTCTGAGACCAGAGATCTTTTGAAATTCTGTAAGCGCTGTTAAAACTGCAGGCACAGTGTTTTCTGGGTCTGATATATATAAAACCATATCATCTGCATATAGAGAAATTTTCTGTTCCAGTCCTTCTCTGATAATCCCCTTTATCTGATTAGAATTTCGACAGTGGACCTCCAGTGGTTCAATGGCGATTGCAAACAGCAGTGGTGACAAGGGGTATCCTTGTCTGGTGCCACGTTCTAGTTTAAAGTAGTTTGAACAAATGTTGTTAATACAAACTGAAGCTTCTGGATTGATATACAGTAGTTTGATCCATGCACAAATAATCGAGCCAAACCCAAATTTCTCTAATGTAGTGTAAAGGTAGTTCCATTCAATCATGTCAAATGCTTTTTCTGCATCCAATGATAATAATATCTCTGGGGTGTTTGATTTTGCTGGTGAATATCTTACATTAAACAGGCGTCAAAGATTGGAAGATAATTGTCGGCCTTTAATAAATCCAGTTTGATCTTGTGATATTACCGAAGGCAGCACTTTCTCCATCCTTCTAGCTATGATTTTTGAGAGTATCTTGACATCATTATTCAGAAGTGAAATTGATCTGTATGATGCACATTGTAACAAGTCCTTATTTTGTTTAGGAGAGACGGTGATTAATACTTGACGAAAGGTTTGAGGTAGAATTTGATTGTCTCTAGTTTCTGCAAATGTTGCCAATAAGAGGGGACCTAGCTGAGTAGAGAATTTCTTATAAAATTCTGCAGGGTAGCCATCAGGGCCTGCTGATTTGCCGCCTTGAAGTGACTTTATAGCATCTAGTAATTCTGATAGCGTCAGAGGTTTAACCAGTTCCTCAGCGCTAAAAGTATCTATTTGTGGTATCTGTAATGTATCCAGAAATGCATTAGATTGAGTGTTGTCTTCTTTTAACTCAGTAGAATATAAGGTTTTATAGTAGTCTCTAAATGTGTGCATTATATTTTTATGGTCAATGATTTCATCTCCATTCATTTTGGTGATTACTGGGATTGCATTGCGAACTTCTTGCTTGTGGATTTGTTGAGCTAAAAGCTTATTAGCTTTCTCTCTGTGTTCATAGTAATGATGTCTTTATTTATAAATAAATTGTTCAGTTTCTTTAGTTGTCAAGATGTTGAGTTCTGTATGTAGAGCCTGCCTTTTCCTATGAAGAGCCGCACTTGGACGTCTGGCTTGTTCTTCATCTATTCTAGTAATTTTGCTTCTTAGCTCTGGCACTTTCTTGGTTTCTAATTTATTTCTGTGGGAAAGATATGAAATAATCTGCCCTCTTAAGGAGGCCTTTAGAGTTTCCCAGAGTGTTCCTGCAGAAACCTCTGAGGGTAAGTTTGTCTCTAGGAAGAAACTGATTTGTTTGGATATAAATTCTGTACAGTTCTCATCTGATAATAGAAGTGGGTTAAGATGCCATCTGCGAGGTGAGTGTGAGGGGCATAATGATTTTATCTCCAAGACCAGAGGTGCATGGTCGGAGATAACAATTGTGTCATATTTGCAAGATTTAATCGTAAGCAGTAAATTATTATCTATAAAGAAATAATCATTTCTTGAGTAGCTATGATGCACTGGTGAGTAGAACGAATATGTTCTTGAGTTTGGGTTTAGAAACCTCCAGGGGTCTGATAAGTTGTGGTTAGTTACAAACTGTGTAATTGTCTTTGTAGTGTTAGATGTCATCACCACTGTGACAGGAGTCCTATCTAAGAGTGGATTTAAAACACAATTAAAGTCCCCAGCCATTATAATTTTATGAGTGTTCACATTGGGAATAGATGCAAATAGATTTTGCATGAATTCCTTATCATCGATATTGGGTGCATAAACATTTATCAAAAATGATATATGGGCTTTTCAATCAGCGCGGGCACGCGCATGCATCTCGGATGATTACATCCAGCTAGATCTATTCACCGGCATTAAGTCATCCAAGATGAGGCATCTGATCTCGGATGATTTAAGCAACGTACGAAAAATACCCCCCTGGTTCAGTTTATCTATTCAGCTGTGTGTTCTCTTGATATCTTTCTTTAGATCTACTCTGAGGGTGGTGATCAATACCTTCACCTTAGTCAGCACTTCTTTGAATCTCCGTGCTCAGAAGTCATAGTTACGTATCCAAAAAGAGTTGATTCTGTTAACCCACAGGGTGTGCGTTGTTGGTAGTAGCTGACAATAGGGATGTCGAGACCCTGCCCAGTCCAGATATACAACATGAATCCTTCCTTTACCTGTCTCCTCAAGCTCAGCCTGTGGTATGCCATATTGTGAAGTTGAACTTGATACTGGTTTAGACTTCTGTAGATCTTTCACTCTCTTTCCTTTTCTTTAAGGTCTTTGGTTTCTTCCTCATGTCAGTCAGTCATTTTCCAACCCACTATATCCTAACACAGAGTCACTGGTGTCTGCTGGAGCTAATCCCAGCCAACACAGGGCGCAAGGCAGGAACAAATCTCGGGCAGGGCACCAGCCCACCGCAGGATTCTTCCTCATGTTTTTAATATATTTGTAAGCAATTCCTCTTTAGTTAATACAGGATATGCTGAATAAATAAAAAAGGCAAAATAAACACTGGTGCCATCTGAGCAGCATCTTAGACGTCCATCTGTCACAATGATCAAGACAAATGAATGCTTAAAAAGCATTTGATCAAATACATTCTTGGTTCTACTGCTCCTGTGCTGAGACATGCTGACATGTCACTACAAAACACTGTTGAAGAAGACACATCTAATAGAGTAGTGGGGGCCATTTGGTCACAGAATTTTTTTTTTCCCTAAACGGGACTGTTTAACATCACACCCTTGGTTTATTGTATTATAGGATTATACTATTATATGTTATCTGTTTTTCTCCATTGGTACTGTTTAGCATCATACCCTGGGTTTATTATTAAGGGCCTTTTCAAGATTATATTCTAGGTTTATAGTATATAGATAGTTATACTGCTTATAGATATCTCTACTTTATTCCTTCTACACCGCTGCTTGTGAGTGTGTTTTGTTCTATACGTGCTCTGTCTTTAGGCATGTCAGAGGACTGAGACTTTGTGAAGTGTAGTCTAGCCTCATTTGGGGAGGCAAAATGGGGAGGGTGGGAGGTCTGGGGGAGGAGAGAAAGAGAGCAAGCTATTTCTGATCTATCCTTTTAATCCCCACAATTGTGCCGATACAACAATAGGCTTCATAACCAAAATTCCTGGCAATATTGGAAATTAAGGTTAAATCTATAATATGTAATAACGTACTACCTTAATTTAAGACTATAAAATGAAAACAAAAGTTGTCCTGACCAAACATTGAACTTTGTGAGCTGGAATGTCAAAGGTCTCAATCACAAATTTAAGAAGAAGAAAGTATTCTCTCACCTAACAGGTCTAAACACCAAGATACAGAACATTCACTTAATCAGTAAGGATCTGTTTTGGTTGCAAAGAAAATGGACTAGACAAATATATCACTTCAGAGAGGTTTATGAATCTTATTTCATAGAACAACTTCATTTGTAGTATCAGATGTAGTATCAGATCCTTAAGGACGATATGTGATGGTGATGGGTAATTTATTTAACTGTAAAGTGATTTTGATAAATATCTACACACCCAATGTGTATGACTGAGACTTTATCCAAAACATGTTTGCATTCATTCCTAACTTTAACACTCATAAAATTATAATGGCTGGGGATTTTAATTGTGTTTTAAATCCAGACCTGAATAGGTCTTCAGCTACTGGGGTGATAACATCTAACACTTCAAAAAAAAATCACACATTTTTTTAATTAATCATAACTTCTAAATCCATACTTATTCCTTCTTCTCACCAATACAACATTGTTATCCAAGAATTGGTTATTTCTTTATAGATAACAATTTCTTGCCAACAGTCAAATCTTGCAATTACGATGCTATTGTTATCTTCAACTATACCACTATGATCATGGAGCTCAAATCATTATGCCCCACATATTCATCTTGCAGCTGGTGTCTTAATTCGCTGTTATTAGCTGACAAGAACTGTACAAAATTTATATCTAAGCAAATTGATTTCTTTTTTAGAGACAAATGCATCCTCAGAGGTTTCTGCAGGAATTCTCTGGGAAACTCTGAAAGCACTTTTAAGAAGACAGATTATTTCATATCTATTCCACAAAAATAAATTGGAAACCAAGAAGACCTCAGAATTAATCAATAAAATTACCAGAATAGATCAAGAACACATCAAGGGCCTCATGCATAATGATGTGCGTAGAATTCACACTAAAACATTGCGTATGGACAACAGTGGAAATGTGCGTATGCACAAAAAAATCCAGTTGCATAAATCTGTGCATTCGCCAACTTCCACATTCTTCCGCTACATAAATCCCAGTCAGTGTGAAAAGTAACGCAAATGCACGCGCCTGCTGCCACTCCCCAACTCCTCCCAGAATTATGCCTCTTTGAATATGCAAATCAATATAAATAGCCACTTAAGCTCAGCGTTCTGTGAAAAGGCAATGGCACAAGCACTTGGGAAAATAGAAGAATTTCAGCGAATACCAAGTGGAAGCAAAGAAAAATGTACTATTTGTTGGTTTAAATAGTGGTATAAACAACAAAAGGAAGTTGATCGAGTGACATAGAGAGTTGGAGAAAGCTCAATTTCACAAAGTCGCACAGTGCCCGAAATAATAAAGAAGTTGTCAGATATCACAGCTGCCGTGAAAAAGTGAGTCGTAGCCCACCGTCTGAGAGTCAAATGAAAGCTTTTTAGGGTACAGAGAAAAGAAAAAAATAGGGACACCGTGAGAATAAAGCTTGAAATGTCAACTTTAATCTCAAAATTTCCACTTTAATCACATAGTTTATTTTGTCATTAAAGTAGAACATCATAAACTTCATCTTTGAATCATTTAATTTACTAGTTTCTCAAATACAATCTTAACTAAAGTAGCACATTAAATGCTTTGTTTTTTATTTGATCTTCTGTGTGTGAATCACTATGTGCTTCTTAAACAGGCTTTCTTTTCCTCCGACAGGACACAGAATCTTTTACATTCGTGGTGTTACAGCTCTCTGAATAAATAAAATACTGAGATATATACTTATTATAATTTTCCTGATGATAGGAGTTAAAGCATGTTATTAAACATGGGAACACGGTGGTGCAGTGATTATGACAAGCTTGCACCTCCTCCAGAGATTGTTCATGTCTCCCGCAAGATGCTTGCTGCTCCATGCACGACCTTCGATGAAATAGTTTTTTGCAGCAGTACTGTCTCTCTCAAACGTACTAACCTCCAATTCCTGTCCTTCCTTTTCTTTCTCCAAGTAACCAATCGCCACACAATCAGCTCTGTAATAGATGTTAAGCCATCTGTAAGCTTAGAACGCTGATTCTTCAAGACTTTTAAGAAACATTGAAATATCTTCGTAGTACATGTTTAATTACTCTATCCATCTGTCCTTTCAGTACTGTGCTAGCCCCAGCAGGAATACAGCGCGAGGCAGGAACAATTACTGATCGGAGAGCCAGCTTGTTGTTAGCGCTGCACCACCGTGTCCTCACATGTTTAATTATTAACAATATACATTATTTAAATGATGTTAACATTTTATGTGTATAATGTAATAAACATATTTTGCAACACTTCATCTTAAAAATGATATCGTCATCATATGTAAATACGCGCTTTATAAAGTGGCTCAGGTTGTGCAATATTATAACTGTAGTGCAAGTTTACAGTGAGATAATTGTATTAATAAGTTCAAACAGTTCTACAAGGAGGACTTGATGGACTGATTGTTTGTTTTTATAGTTCTTGGGATGAAACTGTTTTTGAACTGTGATGTCCCTACAGGAAAGGCTCTGAAGAGTTTGCCATTTGAGAGCAGTTCAGTAGACAGTGTGCATGGCTGAGTCAGCATGTGCTTGATGCTGTATACCGATAATTCTCTTTCTGATCAGCTGCTGTAGATCTGTGATTCCCCATTCAGAGACAGTGATATAAATACTCAGGGTGGTGCAGTAAGAGTAATATGGAAAAAGATGATCCGCTGTGGCAACCCCTAATGGGAGCAGCTGAAAGAAGAATAAGAAAGTGCAGTGAGAGTAATAACGCTAAAGCAGCTATGGGATTTGGAAGAGTTTGGCCATTCCGTGGACCATTATATTGTTACAGGTTAATTACAATCAGATGCCTTAAACTAATAAGCAATTTGCAGTTAATTTCAATGTATTTAATTTAATTTCAGCCGCGTCAGGGATGTGCATCTAAATAAGAATGAGAAACCACACTGGAAGAAAAGCACTGCTTTGACACTGGGTGCCGCCAATTTGCAAAACCGAGTGGAGAACTTGCGTACCCCAGGATTTTAGCTAGTGTGAAAATGTGCATGGCTTTACTCCAAGTTCAGGTTTTATACATCACGATTTGAGCGTGGAAATGGGCTTATGCAACATTTTTGTGCATACGCACCATTTATACATGAGGCCCCAGGTCTTTTTGAATTCTTTTTGCTGACTCCTCAGTGTCTGCCATCACTCCAATTGTAGTTTCACAAGTTTACTAAGTATACCAGAATCAATGTCATTAATAAAATTCAGAAGAAGTAATGAGGGCCCAAGAACAGACCCTTGCGGTACTCCACTGATGACCTCACTCCATTCTCCTCTTATTTGTATTCTTGGTTTCCTGTTGTTTAACCAACTATATATCCAGTTTTGTAGGTTACCTCTGATGCCTACAGCTTCTAGTTTCAGAATTAATCTTTGGTGTGGGATGACTGAGTCAAAGTCTATTTAAATTAAGTTGCATGCTTTCTTCTAGTCAATTATTCCAGTTGCTTCTTCAAAAATATCTAAGATTAGTTTGGCATGACCTTCCTCTCATAAACCTGTGGTGGCTTCTGTTTAGTATATTAGTTTTGGTTAGGTAATTTTCTGATTTATTTCTTATTATATTTTCCAGAATTTTGCAAATGCACAGAAGTAAGACTTACTGGTCTGTAATTACTAGGATCAATTTTGTCTCCCTTCTTGAAGATTGGAGTCACGTTTGCAACTTTCCAGTCTTCTGGTGTTTCTCCTTTCTGAACTGAATGTTGAAATTTGCCTAATAAGGGTTTATAGATGGCATCTTTCATTTCTTTCAATACAATTGGTAAAATCCCTTCATGTCCATGTCCATATGTTTAACACAGTGTGTGGAATTCACACTAAAAAATGGCGTATGGACAAAACTAGAAATATGCATAAGCACAGAAAAAAATTCAGATGCATAAAACTGTGTGTAAGCAAAGTTCTACACAATTTCCCTGTATAAATTCCAATCAATGTGAATTTTAGTGTGCAAGCACAAGCCTACAGCCTCACCCAGACTCCTCCCAGAATTTTGCCTATTTCAATATGCAAATCAATATAAATAGTCTCTTCCGTTCAGTATTTTGTTAAAAGACAATGGCAAGAGCAAGTGTAAAAAAGAAAAATTTCAGTGAATATGAGACAAAGTGGAAGTGGAAGTGAAGTGGTAATGGAAGTGGAGACAAAGAAAAATGTACTATTTGGTGACAGAAGCAGTGGCATAAGCAATGAAAGGAAATTGATGGAGTGATACAGCATGGTGGAGACACTCAAGTTCAGTTAGTTCAAGTTCAGAAAGTCACACAGCGCCCAAAATAAAACAGAAGCAGTCAGATATCAAAGTCAACATTAAAAGGAGAGTAACAGGTTTATGTTGAGATTAAAGTCGAAGTGTCAGCTTTAATCTCGAATTTTCCACTTTAATCTTGTTATTTATTTTGTAATTAAAGTAGAATGTCAAAAACTTAATCTTAAAATTGATGTTTAATTTACTAGAGTTTTTCAAAATCCATCGTAACTGATGTAGCACATTAAATGCTTTATTTTCTAAGTGTTCCCCGACCCAGTTGCTTATCGCTATGTGCTTCTTAAACGGGCTTTCTATTATGCTGACAGGAGTGTGCAGGCAGTGATTGGCACACAGAATACATTCATGAAATTACAGCTCTCTGAACATTTTAAAATATTAAGCTGTATACTTGATATCATTTTTATGATGAAATGTAATAAGGCATATATTAAACATGTTGGGGCACGGTGGCTCGGCAGTAGCGTTGATCTTGCGCCCTGTCCAGTGATTGTTCCTGCCTCCCACAAGATTCTTGCTGAGATGTGTATGACCCATGCTGGATGAAGTAATTTACTGCAGCAGCACTGTATCTGTCAAATGTACCAACCCCCAATTCCTGTCCTTTCTGTTTTCTTTCTCCATGTAACCAGTCACCACACAATAAGTGTCTGTAATAAATGAAAAACCAACTGCAGGTTTAGAATGGCGATTCTTCAAAAATTTTAAGGAACATTGAAAAGTCTTTGTTATAAATGTTTAATTATTCCATCCATCCTGGGTCACAGCAGTCCCAGCAAGCGCAGGGTGCCAGCTCTTCACTTCCGTTGCATCACTGTGTCCCCACATGTGTCATTATTAACAGTATACATTATTTAAATGACATGAAAATTTTATCTGTAAAATGTACATACTTTAATGTATTTCATCATAGGAATTATATCAACTATACTTCCTAGTATTCTAACAGCACACAGCGCCATGGGGATAGCTCTTGGAAATCTAAATTGACTTAGAAGCCAGTCATCATCATCTCCAACTGTGCGCTTTCTTCTAATTCTTCCCTTATCGATATCTTCTAACAACGCTAAAGCAGCTATTGTAGTTGGAATAGTTTGGCCATTCCATGGAAATTATATTGTTACAGAGTGATTACAATCAAGTGCCTTTAATTTGTAAACAATATGCAATTAATTTCAGTGTATTTTATAACGTCAATGTCATGGATGCAAATATAAAAACAAAAGGGAAACAACACTGAAACAATAGTGCTTTGATGCTTGGTGCCATCTGTTTACAAAACTGAGCAGAAATGTGCGTACGTATGGTCTGAGGCTGCTGCGAAAATGTTTGTAGCTTTTTTCCATCCATCCATCCATTTTCCAAACCGCTAAATCCGAACACAGGGTCACGGGGATCTGCTGGAGCCAATCCCAGCCAACACAGGGTAGGGAACCAATCCTGGGCAGGTTGCCAACCCACCCCAGGACACACAGAAACACACCCACACACCAAGTACACACTAGGGCCAATTTAGAATCGCCAATCCACCTAACCTGCATGTCTTTGGACTGTGGGAGGAAAGCGGAGTGCCTGGAGGAAACCCACGCAGACACGGGGAGAACATGCAAACTCCACACAGGGAGGACCCGGGAAGTGAACCCAGGTCTCCTAACTGCGAGACAGCAGCGCTACCACTGTGCCACCGTGCCGCCCCTTTTTTCCAAGTTTAATATTCATACATTTCAATGTGAGCATGGAAACAATTGTAAGTAACATTTTTGTGCACAGACACTGTTTATATATGAGGCCCCAGGTCTGGTGTAACTGTTAGATCAGAAAAATTGATCTGTTTTAGCTTTGAAACTCTCGAAATATTTTTCTCTATTTAATACTGTATTTTTAGGAATACTGGTCTTAATTTTCCAAACCTCTGACAACCTCCTGCTGGTTTGTAACCTTTTAAAGTAGTTGTACTTCATCTCGTTGTCCAGACAAAGAAGGTCATTTTCTGTTGTTCTTGCTATTTCGGCATTCGGGTTTATGTGTTTATAACCAGCACCCTTCACTAACAAACCATGCATGGTCAGTAAAAAAGATTTGGCAATTTTTGGCATTTCACTGTGGATGATATTTTTTTTAATATAATTTGAAAATGCCAGTGTGAAATGAAAGCTTTTAAAATTGAATCCACATTTTCAAATACCTCTGTGTTAGTGTAGACTAATGTTAAATGCTAAGGGTCCTTAATTATGGAAAGAAAATCATGCCAATCCAATGAGTGAGTGTGTAACACTGAATGAAGGATACAACCCAACTTTGAGCATAGCGCCAGTCCAGTGGCCAGCAAACTCACTCAGACTGAACCATTTAGAGTCACTAATCAATCCAACCTGCAGATCTTTGGGATGTGGTCAGCTCTGTGGCCTCAGCTCTCCAGATTCTGGAGTTCTAATCTCCTCATGCACAGGAACCCTCTTTGTGGAGTTTGCATGTTCTCTCTCTGTGAGGTGTCTGTGGTTTCCTTCCCCTTTCAAAAGACGCAGTAGCTAATGTGACTGGTACCTTTAAACTGTAAATGTGTGAGTGTGTGCATAAACACCGGGGGTCAAAAACTCATAGGCTATATAAGAACTAATCTAACAATAACAACACTAATAGTAAAAACACCTGGTGTAGTATAAGAGATGAATACCTGGAAAAATACAATTAAACAATCAACAAGACTGATTTCATTCAAAGCCTAACCATCTCTCAAACAGGCTTACTTTAAACTTTCATTAAAACTCCACAAATTATCATACTCCATTGTTCAGAACTATTTATGACTTGATAATTACACTCTTTACATTCACCCCTGGAATTTTATAAAAAAGATCTCCAAAGTCTGTCCGTCAGTGAAAACTCTCTGACGTCGAACAGTGATTGGATGATGATATTTTGTTCATTGCATATATTAACATGAATATAGTAAACAGACATCCTGCTTAAATGTTTAAAGATAATATTTATACTTTAATTTCACTGAATTTTGTGATTACATTAGGCTAGTCAGTTTCATTCATGGACCTAAATAGAATTTATACATTTAATGTCATGTTTCAGCCAGCATTTCACCCCAATTGCTGTTCATAGAGGTGTTTTTTTTTTTGTTTGTATTGTTTAATTTTATGCCAATTATTTGTATTTATGTTTCTTTTATTTATTATGTACACTTTTCTTTGTTTTCAATTGTAAATAGTAATGACCAGGTTATGTCCCTTGTATTCTGTGGGTGGTTCCACAAGAGGTGGGGTCACTTGCCAATCACTGCCAAGAATGGTCCTCTACCCTATTTATTGGAGGGTCTTCCATAGTTTGTGGCAGTTCATTTCAAACGTGCAGGATACTGAAGAGTTTCTTCTATTGCTGTGCCTTTGCTATTGCCTTTGTGTTTTCTGGAGTTTTTGAATCTGTACTCGATTTTCAACTATGATTTTAGATTCTGTATTTGGACTTTATTTACTGTGGATTGCCTCACCTATTCAGGCAATGCCTTTGTGCTCTTCAGAGGTTTGTGTATTGCAAAGCTTTCTGTGGAAATAAACCTTATATTTTATAAAGATGTTTCTTGACCATTTGGGTTTGTAGTCAGGTTTTTTTACAGTGTTTACCCCCCACTAGCAGACAATTTTTGAAAGTGTTTTGGAACTTGTGCTTTTGGGACTCCCTAGTTACAATTTTTATTATTTTTAAGGTCACTGCCATTTTGTGTTGATGTTTTTATAATGTGTCATTGTGTTGCTAATGGCCATGGCCAGAAGTTAGGGGCTGATGATGTCATTGTAGCGACAGTATTTAGGTTGGTGCTGCACGGCAGAACACAGTCCAAGACTGCAGATAATTTCTAAAAGGCTCTCAGTGCCGTCATTTCTACTTTTGACTTAAGATTTTCAATAAATGTGTCCTACACTTTGGTTTATGAATTTTGATAAAGTATAAAGTGGCCTTGGACATTTTGCTTTTGCTTACAACCTCCCATTTTGGACCCAGTTTATTTTTACTGAAAATTAATTTCCTGAGATTTGTTAATGTGCCTGAGTATTTTTTCCATTTGTGGAAGAACAAAGAAATGTGAATGTTAAAGAAAGTCAAAGGTGCGTCCATATTTCATTGTGACTGAGAAGAGGCTATTAGAGGGATAATGAATTATTGATGAGTTCAATATAAAGCCTGATTTGTTTTATAATACCCCATTTCAGCAGTGAGTATTTGTGATTAC
This sequence comes from Erpetoichthys calabaricus, assembly GCF_900747795.2. Taxonomy (NCBI): domain Eukaryota; kingdom Metazoa; phylum Chordata; class Cladistia; order Polypteriformes; family Polypteridae; genus Erpetoichthys; species Erpetoichthys calabaricus. The sequence goes on along the minus strand of NW_026261592.1, from coordinate 652,209 downwards.
TTCACCATTTCTTAAGACTGACTGACTAGAACTTTCAGTGATCCTCTCAGATTTACAGAGGCCCCTACAGGTTGTCCCCTGATGCTGGTTCTGCATCTCGGACAGACAGACAATCTCACCATTGTTTCATTTTTGTAGTTTTGTGACAAAACCTTCCTTCAGCTCGTTATTCAGTCCAGTGACAATGTACTCAGAGGTGATGGCGTACAGCACACAAGGTATTTGGAATGATGAAATGACTCTGAAGTTTAGCTACTCTCATTTCTTTAGACACAACAAATCAACACAAAACAGCAATTTGGAGCCATTTTGAAGGATTTGGGGGACACTGTGTGCTGTCTGAAGGAGGACGTGTCTGTGAGGGAAGTAAAGAAATATCATAATGACAGTCTGTGGTCCAATGGCATTGGAACAACCACTGGATCACAGCAGGGGTTTCTTTTCTTTGGTGCCAATTAACAGACAAGTACACAGGATTGAACTCACAATGTTCAGTTAAAATCTAAACACCAGGAGGGGGCAGTGCTGACAAATGAGTGGAATCATTTCAGTCAATTGTTTGACTAGGTATTCATGAAATAATCTGTTTGTGTGTACTTGATAGTTTTGATGACAAAACCTAAGCAAAGTGTTTGGAATGACCCAGTGCCAAGGCTGAAAGGTGCTACATTTTGAAATGACACTTGCTACACATCTGCTATATGTGACTTGAGCTGATTTATTCCATTTGTTTTATTTATTGTGTTCAGAGCCAAAGAAAAATTTTGATTTGAATCCACCAGTGTGACACTCTGTGATTGTATGGCATGTGGTGGACGATACAACTGATTGGCCGTCATCTCAGCTCAGCTCCTCCTCTGAGTTCTCATTTCAGGCCTTTCATGTTGACATACTATGTAAATAAAATGTATTATTATTATTATTATTATTATTATTATTATTATTATAATGACTACATATGAATGTTGTAACACCACAGACAGACAATAGGAGGCACTGTGGTCACTGACCTTCATGCCCTGTGGTGGACACTAAAGGTGAAGGTCATCTTCATGTGTCTGTAGAGTAGCTCCATGAGTTCTGTAATTTTGAAATAAATCTGCATTGTCTACTGCCACTTTGATCCTTTGACCTCACAGGCCTGGTCCTTACAAATCTGAGATATAACAAACCCTAAATAATCACTAAAAATGGTCAACTGTGCAGCACATTATTTCATGTTGCTATTAAAATATATTATCTTCACAAGTTTTAACCAGACTGGCTTCAAAATACAGAAGTGAAGTGAGGTCATCTTGGGTCACCTCACAATTTAGGAGGTCACTTGTCATTCAGGTCAGTGACACCCTGCTATGGCATTACTTTCCCAGAATTCCTCAAATTATAAACGAGTGTCTCACACCATTTGTGATTAGAGCCACTCTTGACTGTGATGACCCAGTGTGTCCTTGTGGAACCTCAGCTCTCAATGTGAACGTCAACATCAGATGAAGTGCGCACGCCTACAGGCAGACAGCCAGGAGAGTCAAAGAGTTCACTCACCACAAACACATCTGTGAGGAGACCTCCAGACAGACAATGACATGTCAGCTTGAGTGGATTAACAGGTGTAAAACTAAATGATCACTATGGTGCCTAAAGATGGTGGCTATATAAAGTGGTCCAGAGGTGGCTCTGAATTGTCATCTAGTGAGTGTGTGTGTTTGTGTGAGTGAGTGAGTGTGTCCTGACAGACATCAAAGTGCCACCCAGAGTTGGATCACAACTTGTGCTCCTCCCTATGAGACTGGCCTGAAGTCATCAGAGAAACTAGATGGATGGACGATGAATCTGCTTTTGTTAATCTATTATGAAGATTAAGGAAATGCCAGGACATTTCAAAGTTTTAATTTCATGTACTCTAAAAGTTCCCTCCATATGTGTGTATCTATTGTATCAGCATATTGAAAATCCCAAATTGTTCTGAGTAACAATGAGTGTGGATGTGTATGTGCGGTGACACTGCTGTGACAACAGGACTGGCTCCTTTCTTAGTCCAGAAACTGGCAGGAAAGGCTTTGACAAACAGAATCTCAGAATAGATAAAGAGGATCAGAAAAAATATAAGAGAAATAAAGGCACTCAGAAAAAGTCAGGAAAGAGGGCAAAATATATACAAACATTTGATCAGTGAGACCCGCAGGGATTCCTCACCTCAGTGTCTCAGATTAGTTTTCAATCCTAACCCCTCATAAAGCTGGTCTACTCCTAAGTCCTCCATGTTATCATCAGTCAGCCTCAGACCAGTTAGGGTGGTGTGTGTGGGGTTGGGGGTTGAGGGGACTGTAGATCAGAGAGAGCTGAGGAGACACCTGAACAAAATCCAGAGGTGACAAGACAGGAGAATAGATTGTGAAAATGAAGAGAGATAAGTGTGAATATAAGGAGTGACAGACAAGAGGACATGCAGAGGGGCTCCATTACATTAGTGTCACTCCTGGGCACACACTCCGTTAGTGACTCCAGGTCTCCATCTCACCAAACAGTCTCAGTTATGGAGGAGAAACTCAAACCTCCTCCATGAGTGGCTCCTTATAAATCTGTCTGACTAAAGGCTCTTTTCTAAATTGTTTTGGATTAAAGCATCTGCTGAGTGAATGTAAAATGTAAAGGCGCTACATTCCAATAAATCAATCCAGGAAAATGTTAGTTTAGGTACTGCACTGATGACTTATATACTGACATGCAATAAGACTTTAACAAAGGCTTCTTTTTGTCTTGATAACAGTTACAGGCCTCAGTAAAGGGCCATTCATCTCCATGATGTGTGGTATATTAAATAGCCCAGTGTTAATGTTCTCAGGGGCATAAACATGCAAAACCTCCTTGGGGAAATCAACCTCCACCACTCTTTGATTTTAAGTTTAGAGCAAAATGTGAAACTCAGAGGTGAGACTAAGACCACAATCTCATCAAATCCTAACAATGCCCCTGAAGGAGCTTTGATATGCTGGTCAAATAACTTTACTTTGACTCTGAGGGATTCACAGGTCTGACATTGAAGCATACAACATCAAGAGAAAGCCACTTCTGACCATTCCAAAGAGAAGTTATTTTAGTAGGCCTTATTGCAGAGATGAATAACAACTTTACTGAGGTTTGTAAGTGAGATTAAGAGAAAGACGCCGTTGTGAAGGTCTTGTCACTTAACAGTCCATGACTTAGAAATACATTTTTGCTGTGTCTCAAGTGTTACCTCAATCCCTAATGGCAGAGGGACTTTATATTTATCATTTTCTGCAGATCAATAATTCTCCACTGCAGATCTTCATATCACATAATGTTACCTAAAATAACACCAGTTGTAGGACCCTGAGATGAAGGACATGTCATATGAATCTCACAGAACACACAATGAAGATATACATAAAGATCTATTTCCACTTTTCAGCATTTCAGATGTCTCTCACTGATCACTTCTGGATTTTAGTCCATTTCCGAGGGCATTGAAATACAGTGGTCTGCTGGTTTTCATGTCCACTTTGACATAGAAGATACAGCAGAAGCTCTGCAGGATAGAGACTGAGGAACTGTCAAAGGTGACAACACGAGGGCAGACCTCCTATATGGGCAGAGAGCCATTGTGTCAGTCAGGAAACTATAGGGGGAGTTAGAGAGGGGAAGCGCTGATATGTCACTAAAGACAGCAGTATGGTGGGGTCTGGCAGGTCTTCACAGCCCTAAATCTGTTAAAGAGGATTCAGATAAACATTGTGACCAGTAGAGGGCACCGTATTTTAGAGGATCTGCTCTTATGACTTACGAAAGTGTCCTGGGGCCTCATGTATAACGCCGTGCGTAGAACTCACACTATAACATGGCGTAAGCACCAAAGCGGGATTGTGCGTACGCACAGAAAAATCCAGATGCAGGAATCTGTGTGCACGCATACTTTCACGTTCTTCCACTACATAAATCCCGATCAGCGTGAAAAGTAACGCACGTGCACGCACCTTCTGTCCCGCCCCAACTCCTCCCAGAATTACGCCTCTTTGAATATGCAAATCAATATAAATAGCCTTCTGTGAAAAGACAATGGGAAAAGCACAGGGGAAAATATAAGAATTTCAGCGAATACCAAGTGGAGGCAAAGGAAAAACGTACTATTTGTTGGTTTAAACAGTGGTATAATCAACAAAAGGAAGCTGATCGAGTGACAGAGTGTCGGAAAAACTCGAAGGCTCAACTTCACAAAGTCGCACAGTGCCTGAAATAAAAAAGAATTCACATATCAAAGTCGCAGTGAAAAGGCGAGTCATAGCCCACCGTCTGAGTGTCATATGAAAGCTTATTAGGGTACAGACAAAAAACATAGGCACACAGTGGGAAAAAAGCACGAAATGTCAACTTTAATCTCGAAATTTCCACTTTAATCACGTAGTTTATTTTGCCATTAAAGTAGAACATCATAAACTTCATCTTAAAATCATTTATTTTACTAGTTTCTCAAGTAGCACGTTAAAAGCTTTGTTCTGTGTTTGATCTTCTATGTGCTCTATGTGCGTGAATCACTACGTGCTTCCGTTCTTTCTCTTTCTCCGACAGCACACAGAATCCATTACATTCGTGATATTACAGCTCTCTGAATAATTAAAATACTGAGATGTATACGTGATATCTTTTTCATGATGAAAGCAATGAAAGCATGTTATTAAACATGGGAACACGGTGGCGCAGTGATTGTTCATATCTCACGCAAGAGGCTTGCTGCGCCATGTGTGACCTTCGATGAAATAATTTATTACAGAAGTACTGTCTCTTTCAAACGTACTAACCTCCAATTCCTGTCCTTACTTTTCTTTCTCCAAATACCCAATCGCCACACAATCAGCTCTGTAATAGACGTTAAGCCATTTGTAAACTTAGAACGCCGATTCTTCAAAACTTTTAAGGAACATTGAAATATCTTCGTAGTACATGTTTAATTATCCTATTCGTCTATCCTTCCAGTGTCGCGTCAGCACCAGCAAGAATACAGCGCAAGGCAGGAGCTATCCATGAACTAGCTAGCGCTGCAGCACCGTGTCCTCACGTTTTAATTATTAACAACACAGATTATTTAAATGAAGTTAAAGTTTTATCTGTATACTATAAGCAACATATTTTGCTGCATTTCATCTTAAAAATGATATTGTCATCATACGCCCTTTATAAAGTAGCGCAGGTTGTGCAATATTATAACTGTAGTGCAAGTTTACAGTGAGGTGATTGTACTTATAAGTAAACAGTTCTACAAGGAGCACTTGATGGACTGATTGAGTGCGTTTATAGTTCTTGGGATGAAACTGTTTCTGAAACGCGAGGTCCGTACAGGAAAGGCTTTGGCGCTTTTTGCCGTGGTTGAGGTAGTGTGTACTTGAAACTGTATACCGATAATTCTCTTTCTGATCATCTGCTGCTGTGATTCACACTCAGATACAGTGATATAAATACTCCGAGTGGTGCAGTGAGAGTAATATGGAAAAAGATGATCTGCTGTGGCAACCCTTAGCGGGAGTAGCAAAAAGAAGAACAAGATGCAGTGAGCATAACAACGCTAAAGCAGTTATGGTATTTGGAATACTATGGCTATTCCCTGGACCATTATATTGCTACATGTTAATTACAATCAAATGCATTACACTAATAAACAATATGCAGTTAATTTCAGTGTATTTATAAAGCCGCGTCAGAATGTGGAGCTAAGAAAGAAAGGATGAGCACACAGGAACAGCAGTTTGTTGTGTTTCTGCGAAATGTGGCTAACTAACACCATCCCAGATGCTAATGTGGAGCTACCCGGGTTTAGCACAGTTAGAGCGGACAGAGATGCAAGTACCTGTGGGAAGCACAAAGGAGGAGGACTCGCTCTCTATGTTAATACACGGTGGTGTAACTCTGAACATGTTAAAGTCAAAATCTCCACTTGCTGCAGGGACATCGAACTGTTGGCCATAAGTCTGCGTCCCTATTACTTGCCCAGAGAGTTTGGACACGTCATTGTTGTCATCGTGTATATTCCTCCTCGGGCGGACGTGGAGCTAGCGAGTGACATCATCCATTCTGCTGTTGCTAAGTTACAAACGCAGCACCCCGAGGCACTTGTGCTAATTGCTGGAGACTTTAACCATGTGACGCTGGACAAAACATTACCTGCATTCTCCCAGTATGTGGACTGCAACACCCGGGGAAATAAGACTATTGATTTACTGTATGCAAACGTTAAAGACGCATACAGTGCCACCCCGCTGCCTGCGCTTGGGAAAGGAGATCATAACCTAGTTCTGCTTCAGCCTCACTACAAACCAAAAGTGAGAGTCCTACCTGTAACCACACGATCATTCAGGAAGTGGACCCCGGAGGCTGAGAATGCTCTGAGACAATGTTTTGGAACTACAGACTGGGATATCCTGCAGGGATCACATAGTGAGAACATTGAGGAGGTTGTTGACTGCACTACTGACTACATCAACTTCTGTATGGACATTGTAGTTCCAGTAAGAACTGTACGCTGCTATGCTAACAACATGCCATGGATTACAAGTGACATCAAGGGCCTTTTGAACCAGAAGAAAAGGGCCTTTAAAGACGGTGATCAGCATGAGCTCAAGCGCGTGCAGAAGGAACTCCGAGTCCAGCTCAGGGCGGCGAAGGAGCAGTACAGGAGAAAGCTGGAGCAGAAGTTGCAGAACAACAGCATGAAGGAAGTGTGGGATGGGATGAAGATCATCACTGGCTGCAGCTCGAAGCGGGGTACCACCATCGAGAGAGACGTGAAGAGAGCAAACCAAATGAACATCTTCTTTAACAGGTTTGACCACCCTAACCCACTCTCACCTCAGAGTATTGCACTCTCTACACATCCTTCTGCTGATACCAACATAGGAGAGACATCCCCACCCACAATTACAGCAGCGCAAGTGAGCAGAGAGCTGAGGAAACTTCGTGCCAGCAAAGCAGCAGGTCCAGATGGAGTATCGCCACGACTGCTGAAGGTCTGTGCATCAGAGCTAGGGGGTCCTCTACAGGCATCTTCAACCTGAGCCTGGAACAGGGGAAAGTCCCGAGGCTTTGGAAAACATCTTGCATCACCCCAGTCCCAAAGGTATCACGTCCTGGTGAGCTGAATGACTTCCGGCCTGTCACTCTAACATCACATGTGATGAAGACCATGGAGCGGCTGCTGCTTCACCACCTGAGGCCACAGGTCCAGCACGCCCTCGACCCTCTGCAGTTCGCATACCAGGAGAAGGTGGGAGTGGAAGATGCCATCATCTATATGCTACATCGATCCCTCTCCCACTTGGACAGAGGCAGTGGCGCTGTAAGAATTATGTTTCTAGACTTCTCTAGCGCCTTCAACACCATCCAACCTCTGCTCCTTAGGGACAAGCTGACAGAGATGGGAGTAGATTCATACCTGGTGGCATGGATCGTGGACTATCTTACAAACAGACCTCAGTATGTGCGTCTCGGGAATTGCAGATCTGACATTGTGGTCAGCAACACAGGAGCTCCGCAGGGGACTGTACTTTCTCCGGTCCTATTCAGCCTATATACATCGGACTTCCAATATAACTCGGAGTCCTGCCACGTGCAAAAGTTTGCTGACGACACTGCTATCGTGGGCTGCATCAGGAGTGGGCAGGAGGAGGAGTATAGAAGCCTCATCAAGGACTTTGTTAAATGGTGCGACTTAAACCACCTACAACTGAACACCAGCAAAACCAAGGAACTGGTGGTGGATTTTAGGAGACCCAGGCCCCTCATGGACCCCGTGATCATCAGAGGTGACTGTGTGCAGAGGGTGCAGACCTATAAATACCTGGGAGTGCAGCTGGACGATAAATTGGACTGGACTGCCAATACTGATTCTCTGTGCAAGAAAGGACAGAGCCGCCTGTACTTCCTTAGAAGACTGGCATCCTTCAACATCTGCAGTAAGATGCTGCAGATGTTCTATCAGATGGTTGTGGCGAGTGCCCTCTTCTACGCAGTGGTGTGCTGGGGAGGCAGCATTAAGAAGAAGGATGCCTCACGCCTGGACAAACTGGTGAGGAAGGCAGGCTCTATTGTTGGCATAGAGCTGGACGGTTTGACATCCGTAGCAGAGCAACGGGCACTCAGCAGGCTCCTATCAATTATGGAGAATCCACTACATCCATTAAACAGTGTCATCTCCAGACAGAGGAGCAGTTTCAGCGACAGACTGTTGTCACTGTCCTGCTCCACTGACAGACTGAGAAGATCATTCCTCCCCCAAACTATGCGACTCTTCAATTCCACCAGAGGGGGTAAACATTGAACATTATTCAAGTTATTGTCTGTTTTTTACCTGCATTTTTTATTACTCTTTAATTTAATATTTTTTGCTGCTGGAGTATGTGAATTTCTCCCTGGAATTAATAAAGTATCTATCTATCTATCTATCTATCTATCTATCTATCTATCTATCTATCTATCTATCTATCTATCTATCTATCTATCTATCTATCTATCTATCTATCTAGTTTGACCATTCTGTGGACCATTATATTGTTACAGGTTAATTACAATCAGATGCATTAAATTTATGAACGATATGCGGTTAATTTCAGTGTATTTGATAAAGCCGCCGCCGTGGATGTGGATCTAAGAAAGGGTGATCACACAGGAACAGTAGCACTGCTTTGATGCTGGGTGCCGCCAGTCTGCAAAACTAAGCGGAGAAATTGCGTACACCAAGGTATGAGTTACCGTGGAAATGTGCGTGGCTTTACGCCAAGTTTAGGTTTTATACATCCCGATTTGAGCGTGGAAACATTCGTACACAACATTTCTGTGCGTACGCACCATTTATACATGAGGCCCCTGGTGCTCAGGAGTGTACAGACAGTAGTAGTGCTGCTCAGATGTCATCCATTCCTGGCTCTTTACAAAAAAATAAAGCAGCAATGAAACACGAATGGTGACCAAGGCAGAGTTTGTGTCATAAGTTAGTTGTGTGGCTGAAATAATTGACATCCACAAATATCAGAAAGATGAAGGTGGGAATCAGAGATGTCTTAAACAAGAAAATCACCCAAGTGAGGAATTTAAGCACATCATAGATAAAGGAGGCCGCTCAATCTATGAAGAAGGACCAGCCATTGTCTGGAGAACCGGTGACTCGTCCAGCTCTGACTGTCCATTTTGAAGGACACACACAGGTGACGTGCTGAGGCTGATCTGTGAACTCACTGAGAAGTGCTGGTGTTATCAAACATGACTGTCACTCGGCTGTTTGTCACCTTTAATGGCTTCTTTAAGAGGTGTTTGCGAATTTTATTTTGTTAAAGAAGGCATCAGTGACTGTGTTGTTGTTAATGGCTCTAAATGTTTATCATGTTGTGTTGTTTTAATGAAGGTTTTTGTTATTTAACAGCCTCTGACTGCTGAAGTGTTTTCATTGGTCTGATTAAATAGCTGATTAAAAGTTAAGTTATATTATTATATTTAGCTATTATCATTGTTTTATTGCTTTGTTTTGAATTGGATTCACTTCTTTGTGTCCACCATGACGCTGACCAGTGTCCACTTTATCGCTAGACTTATCTTCTGAGCACAATCTAGTTAGCAGCAGTGCTGACCTCTTGGTAGAACAATTTAATTATTTATTAAATCCTCTCTTTGCCCAAGGAGATCATACAGAGTGCCATCTAAGTGAGCACAAACGCCACCTTCCTCATGGTCACACCCTGAACCTGACAATGACCACTAGGATCACCCTTAACAATAATTAATCAAACTTTGCTTCAATCTTTCTGAATGGTGCTAAATAATAAACTAAATGGCTAAATGGTGCCAACTCTGGCAGACCCTGGGGTCAAACTGAACGGAGTTTAACTGTACCACTGATGTGAGGAAATGCTGATAGCAGAGTGATACATCCATGTGATACAGTACAGCTGTGACATTACTACCTCTAGGGTGGAGGGCAGGGCTTAGAATATCTAACGAGTTCATACACAGTGGATTAAGAGACCTGAATGAAACTCCATTGAGGTTACAAACAGTCAAACTAAACTCATGAAGGTTTTATTACTCACTTGACACGTCTGCAGCAGATGAGCCCCGGCGCCAGCCTCCTGATGCACTCTGGGGTGAGCTCTGTCTGTGACAGGTTGAGCTCCTCAAGTTCTCCACAGCAGCTGATGACAGAACCCAGCACAGCACAGTCCAGAGGAGATAAAGTCAACTTAATAAAGTTCATCTTTAACTCCTTCCCAATGACATCTCTGATTAATCTCTTATTCTGAGTCTCATAGAGCCATTGACACACTCGCAGAGCTTCACCTTTATCTTCACCTCTTAATGCCTGTTCAGCTTTCTTCTTCACCCACTCCAGTATTCGCTTTGCCATCTTCCTCTCAAACTCCCCCAGGATTCCCCCCAGTATTTTAAACACAGAATTCCTGGCCAGTCCTGCTAAAAATTGAGTGAGAATCTCAAACCGGCCATCTTTACATAAGTCCAACTTCTCTAGCAGCTCCTCGACGTCCCCTGATGGATCGAGGTAGAAGGAGCAGGCGGCCATGAACTCCTGCATGGTTAGATGGTAGAATGTGTAAGTCATGTGCTGCAGAGTGCTTTCTCTCTGAAGGATTTCTTTAAGGAACCCTGAAAGGAACGTAGTGGACAAGATGACTGTCTGGAGACCAAAGGTGGACATCTCAAACTTGTCATAAAACACAAGAGTCTTATTAGCCACCCCATAATAAGCCATCTTTCCTAGTTTGATCAGAATCCCCCGCTGGTCATTAGCTTCTCGCTTGTGTTTGGTGAGGATGTTGAGAAGGAACATCACAAAGAGCTCAGTGACAGTTCTGGGTGCAGCTCCTCGCTCTTCTTCAGGTGTCATGAAGTGGCTCTTCAGCACAGAGCAGATAATCCAGCAGTATGAGGGGTTGAAGCACATGGTGTACAGAATGGCGTTCTCCTCCACATACTGAAAAGCCTCATCACCCACAGCATCATTATCAAAGAACTTCTTAAAGTACATCAGCCTTTGTTCAGAGAAGAACCCCAGGATCTCTGCAAATCGATCAACACTATTCATGTCCAGGGTCTCCATGGCTGTTGGTCTGGTTGTTATCAGGACTGTGCAGCCCTTCAATAATATCCCTCTGACCAGGTTGGAGACCAGGATGTGCACAGGAAAGCTCTCAACTGGGTCTGAGGGGAGCTTCCTGGGTGTAAAGTCCAGTTTGTATTTGTACTCATCCAGGCCATCAAATATAAAGAGGAGAGATTCAGGTTTCTTCAGGATTTCTCCCAGTCTCGGGTCACTGAGATATTCATAGTGCCTTACAATCAGCCTGGTCAGAGACATCTGTGGTTCTGTCTCTGTGTCTAGTAGGTTCAGCTCCCTGAACTTAAACAGGAAAACAAAAGCAAACCTCTGGTACTGAGTGTCTCTGGACCAGTCAAACATAATCTTCTGGACCATGGTGGTCTTCCCAATTCCAGCCACTCCACTGACCACTATTATGTGAGGGGCAGTCTCACTTCCTGGACTCCTGCTAAAAAGATGCTCAGTCCAGATTCGCTCACATTTCTCTTTTGTCCGCTCCTCTATTAGCTCTGCATGAGTCTTCCCCATCTTCTGAAGTTCATGGAGCCTCTCACTGTAGGTTCTTTTGTACTGGTTGATGACCATCAGCTCTGTATATCGAGTCTCAAAACCCACAGCTTTCATGTTTGGGTCACCAGGAGAAGTCTGATCCTCCAGCGTACTTGTAGATTTAGACACACCATCTCTGTGTGTCTCATAAAGGCCTGAATGTTACAATTAAAACAAATGAGGAAAGTGTGGAGCAGAATTATGGACAAGTAGCTGACTAGAAACAGGAGACCAGTGAGTTACCTTTAATATGAGCCTTAATGGGATGGGGCTGTAGACTGGCTTTAATTTCCAGCAAGAGGCCTGGTCCTGCAGAGACAACATGAGACAGAGAAGACAATCTCAGCAGTGAGGGGGCAGATTAACACAAGTATAAGTAAGTGGTAGTATGAGGTTAAACACCAGAAGAACAACATAACAAACTAAAAGACTGCTACTAATGTGGACTTTGTTTAAAGCAGACCAGTAATGTGTGTCCATTTTGTAAGACCTGCAGGTATTTGTCCAGGAAAGAAGAGATGACTGACTACAGAGATTTAGGCACAACAGACATATTGTGTTTCTACTGTGCTGAAGACAGCACAAGGTATAATATTAGAGAAAACAGGAGCTGTGAACTGAGGCCTCATGGGAAAGAAAAGTTTCATGTGAATTTGATGAAAAAAAACAAGATCGCTGAAAAACAGAGGGGGAATTAAATCTGTTAATCCCAGAAAGTAAAAATAAAGATGCAATCCTAATATTTACAAACATGGACCCGAAGAATGTGCTAAGATCAAATATGGCAGAGACAATGGAATATGTGACTTCCTGGTAAAGAAGTACAAAAATATTATTACTGAACATAAAGGTAAGCTGTCAACTTATGAAATGTATAAGGAGGGAGTGGTAGCCATGTCAAATGGAAGATCATGATAGGTGGCACTTAGATGACAGTGGCATCCCAGTTTCTACATCTGTATAGTTGGACCGCTTACCCCTTTGAACACTTTTAATAGATTTAACAAATCTACATAGTCCAAAGTGTATTGTTTTATCTTTTCTTGCTGCAATACATGTTTAGGCTACAAATGCCCTGAGTGGTTCTAGAGCCCATGCTGCAAGACTGAACTCAATCCATAATGGCATGTCAGGGCCTCCATAAAGGGTGCAGTGACTGGTTAATGTGTTTAAAAAGCAATGATGTCACACAAGAGGAAGACCAGAAAAAGAAGTGATTCTGTGCAACAAGTAAGACAAAATCAATTTAACCAGACAGCCATGTGTCAATAGAAATAATGGAATATCAGGAACCGACTAAGTGGAGTGATTATAGTGGTGGATGGTCAAAAGAAGACATATCTGGGGGAAAGTTTTTGGAGCCTCATTGATGTCATGGGTTGAAATGATCTGCCAGCAGGAGCTGATATGAATGGTCGGTGAGATCGCCCTTATTTTTTTATCTTTTTCTGTTTATATATTCCCTTTTACAGGACCACTCATCCTGGATGACATTGTTCATTTTGTTTTCTTCATTTGGATTCAGCTGGCACTGGACTGTGCATTTAGCATCTGGATGTCTATGCTGACTGTTTTTCTTGTTTGATCCTCTGCACATTCTTGAACTGGATTTTCATGTAATACAGATGGTTAATGAGGTTCAGAGTTTGTGTTACTTCTTGAGTTTTGTGTAAGTGTTGTCCCATAAAGTATAAAGAGATATGTGCACTGTGACATGTGTTGTTTGGAGTCATTGTTAGAGGCTGGTGTTTTTGTGAAGAATGTTGTTGTGGTCCTCTTAGATCTGAGCGCCGCATTTGATACCATTGATCACAATATTCTTAGAAATCGCATTAGTCAGTGGGTGGGCCCCTCTGGCAGGGTCTTAAATTGTTTTGACTTTTACTTGGCAGGTAGAAAATTCTTTGTTAGTTGTGGTAATGATACTTCAAAGACACTTGATATTCTATATGGTGGTCCACAAGGCTCTCTCCGGGGTCCGCTGATCTTTTTGATCTCCATGCTTCTATGAGGTCAGATTATCTCAAGGTATAAAGTGAGCCACCAAAGCTCTGCTGATGACACACAACTGTATTTATCAATAGCGCCTGATGACCCCAACTCTCTTGATTCACTGACACAATGTCTTACTTGTGGTTCTGAATGGATGAATAGTAATTTTCTCTAACTAAATAAGACGAAAACAGAAATTTTAGTGATTGGCAATAATGTATATAATGAGGTTATTAGAAATAAACTTGATCCATTAGGCTTAAAATTCAAGATGGAGGTAAAGAATTTAGGGGTAACTATTGACTGTGACCTGAATTTTAAATCACATATTAATCAGATTACTAGGACAGCATTTTTTCACTTAAATTAACAAATATAGCAAAAGTTAGACTTCTTATAACTTTAAAAGATGCTGAGGAATTAGTTCACACTTTTGTTTTCAGTCAGCTAGATTACTGTAACACACTCCTCTCAGGACCACCCAAAAAAGACATCAATTGATTGCAATGAGATTAACATTCCAAGATCTAAACTTAAAAGAACTGGTGAGGTGGCCTTCTGCTGTTATGTACCTAAAATTTGGAATAGCTGACCGATAGAAATTCGCCAGGCTGATACAGTGGAACACTTTAAAAAACTGCTAAAAATTCTTTACTTTAATATGGCTTTTTCAAAGCTTCATTTTAGTTAAATCCTGATATTCAGTACATGCATTTAATTGTCAATATCATTCCTGGTGGTGGGCGGCACAGTGGCGCAGTGGTAGCGCTCCTGCCTCGCAGTTAGGAGACCCGGGTTCGCTTCCCAGGTCAACCCTGCGTGGAGTTTGCATGTTCTCCCCATGTCTGTGTGGGTTTCCTCCGGGAGCTCCGGTTTCCTCCCACAGTCCAAAGACATGCAGGTTAGGTGGATTGGCGATTCAACATTGGCCCTAGTATGTGCTTGGTGTGTGGGTGTGTTTGTGTGTGTCCTGCGGTGGGTTGGCACCCTGCCCGGGATTGGTTCCCTGCCTTGTGCCCTGTGTTGGCTGGGATTGGCTCCAGCAGACCCCCATGACCCTGTGTTCAGATTCAGCGGGTTGGAAAATGGATGGATGGATTCCTGGTGGCTCCGAAATCCGTACTAACCACTACTTTCTCTGCTGTTCTTTATCTGTTTTCTGTGGTGGTGATCTACGCCACCACCACCCGATCAAAGCACCGTGATTGATGGATTAAAGGCCAGAAGTCCAGATGACCATCATCATCAAGTTCTTCCATTTGAAACCTGAATACCCTGAGGACTGATTGAGATCGTTTATGTTAGGTAGAATGCCTAGAGGGGGCTGGGTGGTCTCGAGGCTTGGAACCCTTGCAGATTTTTTTTTTCTCAAACCTTCTGGGGTTTTTGTTTTTGTTTTTTCTGTCCTCCCTGGCCATCGGACCTTAATTTTATTCTTTGTTAATTAGTATTGCCTAAATTTATCTATATATATAAAGGAGAGTTGGGATCCGTGTTACTGTGTTTGTGTGTTTGTGGAGGGTCGGAGAGTTAAGTCGGGTGTTGGAGTCACGTGATCATCTCCCCTCCCATTCACCTCATTTCATTCACTTCATTTCGCTCCGCAGCTGACGCGGTCTTGCCGTCCTTTCTCCTTTACTGATTTACTGTTTAGAAGACGCGGTACTTACTGAATAGTATTTTTTCCTTCAGTGTTTCTTAGTGTTTAGTTGACGCGATGTGCCGGTGTTCTCGGCGGTGTTGTGGTTTAGTGTTACTTTCTACTTCGTTTTTGTACTTTAGTGTTTAATAATAAATAATAATTCATTACATTTATATAGCGCGTTTCTCAGTACTCAAAGCGCTAAAATAGTGAGTGATACTTAGCTGATAGCAGTGTAGAAGCAGCACAGCACACAGAGCTGGCCTTAGGGCGAAGCGAACGAAGCGACCATTTCGGGCCCACTGCGCCCAAGTTTTTGTTTTTCCTGTGATGCGAGGCTGCTGCAGAGGGCCCAATGGAGCAACAGACTCCTTCACTCCAACCTCTATTAATAATTTTTTTATATACTGTATATAATTCACGGGCAACATATTCCATCAACTAATTACTCCACGTGGACATCTCCACTCGGCACTCCAATCTTCATTATGCTTCACTCAGGCCCGCGCACCTGTTGCCGCCTCCATGGCTGGGATATCGTCAAAAAGTGATGGTTGTAGATGCCGGGAAAACACATTTCTGCAGCTCAGAATGCAGGAAATCGCTTGGCGGCCGGGGCTCTGCCCCAGACCCCCTAGCTGCAGGGGTCGGTCCCCTTGTGGGACCCTCGGTATCAGTTTGCTTCGGGCCCAAAATTGTCTAGGGCTGGCTCTGCAGCACAACAGAGCTGGTAGGACAGGCAGGTCTAGTAGCGTAGGTGAGCGGCGATAGCAGAAAGCACAGCAGGAGGAGGAAGCAGGATTTGGATGTTCCAATACACAGCCATAAACAGTAACGCTTGGTAATTTCAGTCGTGATCGCCCCGGAGCCATAATCCATAAACCAGGTTAGTATGAACATCAGATCAGTTCCCGGTTGTAGGGTACTGTAAGATGGGAGCAGATCAGCATAGCGAATATAATCACGGAGACAGATCATCCCGAGGTGCTAGATAGCCAGGTACAAAGACATGCTCGTAGGTCTCCTCCCGTGATCCACAGACTCAACTGTTCCCAGTAAAGTGGAGTCCATAAAATCTGTAAATATTAAGCCAAATCCATGCAATTTGAGTCCGCTGTATCCACGAACTATACATATAATAAACGAAATAAAACAAGCGTAAGAAAGTGCAGAATTAAGGCAAATTTTGCAAAAAGTGTTGTTAACAGGGAGGAGCGGCAACAACAAGTGTGCGCCAGCATCCCCTCACCTGCTATAATAAAGCAGTTATAATAAAGAAGTTTAGTAGACTTTTACTTTATCTCATTTAGTGTTCTTCCCAGCGGTGTTGCCGTTTTTTTAGTGTTAGTGTCTACTTAGTGTTTGTGTTTAGTGTTATGGAAGGAGTGATCTTACCACTGTCAGATTTTGCAATGAATGAGTTGGTAAATAATGATTATTTATCAACAGATCACATGAGCAAATTCAACGAAATTTTAGCTGCGCATACAATTTTCCAACCTCAAAAGGTTTTGCTAATGTGGACTCCTGACATACCTATAATGCCCATTCCACAAAATCCAAAACATATTCAAATATTACCTTCTGCAGCTACTGAACGAGTGACTCACTGGGTGTGTACCTATTATGATGGTGCTGTAATTCATGTCTATGACAGTTTAAACGCTGAGAAAAAATTCAACCTTACCGAAGAGCAGCTTTGTTTCCTTACAAACCTCCCATAGTTTATGAAGACGCACAGCAACAATTAAATCATACAGATTCTGGTGTATTCTCAATTGCATTTGCTGTGTGTATTTCTTTAGGTATTGATCCAAGTGATCAAGTTTTTACTATTTCTTCAATGCGAAATCACTTACAAATAATTTTTGTTACTCGACAATTGCTTCCATTCCCTGTCGAAAGTAGCCGACGGGCGACACCATTTACAAGTATTCAGTACGTTCAAAGACCTGTACGAAGTACGGCCAGTAACACAGTCACTCATAAAAGGGGAGATGACTCGGTGCAGGAAATGGGGATTGAAACTACCTAGGAAGACATGCAGTAAACGAGGCGATTAAACGGATCTCAAGAGACGTCTTCTAGGTTGGAAAAAAAGCGCTTGGCTGCCAAAACCATATATATACATATATACAGTATATATACATCTATATAAATAAAAATGTAAATGTTCGTTTGTTCAAAACCTTAAATCTCTGAAAGTTCTTCACCAATTGCTTTGAAATTTTGACACAATGTTGCATTCGAATATGCGCGTGTTTTTATATATATATTATATAGATGTCACACCTGTGACAGGTAAAAACATGCTTTTTTTGAAAACACAGCGCCATCTGTTGGACGTAAAAGCAACACACGCTATACTAAATATTTTATGATTCTATTTCAATGTTTCGATCAAATACAATTGTAAGTACGTGAACAAAGGCAGCGACATGGCAGTTTTTGGCATGCAACCAGAAAGAAGTGATAGGAATGCGGTCATACATATCGATGAAATCGCACAGTATTAGGCTGGAAGATACATAAGCAGCAATGAAGCTGTATGGCGAATTCTATCATTTCCCATACATGAACGAAGTCCAGATGTTGTTCACTTAGCAGTACATCTAGAAAATGGACAACACGTTTATTTCACAGCTGTAAATGTGCAACAAATAGCCCTGAATCCACCGGCTACAACGTTAACTGCTTTCTTTACGTTATCTCAAAATGACGTGTTTGCGAAAACACTGCTGTATTTGGAGGTTCCTACGTATTACACATGGAATGCATGTAGAAAATAATTTGAATAACGCAAACGAGGAGAGCGAGTCAACGGACAACCTGGCATATTCAAAGAAACTACGATAGGCAGACTGTACACCGTGCATCCCAATCAAGATGAATGCTTCTTTGTTCACATGCCGTTGATAAATGTGCCCGGTCCAATGTACGTATACATTAATGACGCGTCATATTGACCGACTGCTGTCCTTCATCTCCAACACAGTTATGGGAGAAATATAAATTGCACATGGCTGAAGATATTTTCCGTCGAATACGCAAGTAAAATTCAAATATAAACATGGATTTCACAGCAGAAATCTACAACTAAGTGCTCATAATGATTGAAGATTTGTGGTTAGAAATCGCAAACAAAGTTCTCAATCAATTGGGAATGCCATCACCGAATCAATCTGCTCCTGCTTCATTTGATGTAGAATTGCGTCGTGAACAAAATTACAACACAGGTGATCTTTTGTCGTATGTGCAATCAAATATTCCTAAGCTAATGCTTCAGCAAAAAGGCATTTACGATCAAATAATGCAAACTGTCAATAATGGGGTTGGAGAAATCTGGAATTTGGGAACGGGAAGTTGATCTGACCTCAGAACGAATTTCATTGCCTCATAACTTCTGCAATTTAGTGACGTCAAAAGAAGAATTGGTTGAAAAAATATTTCCCAATATTCAAAACAATTATAAGAATCACGATTGGCTGAGTGAACGAGCTATTCTTGCGGCCAAAACAAAGACGTCTACGAACTTAACAATATTATTCAGTCTAAAATTCTGCACAGACAACGGAAGAACAAAAAATATTGTATACCCACAAGCATTGTGAAATTAAGTATATTAGAAACGTGAGCTGTCTCTTTTCTTTCTTTTCCATTTAACCAGACTGAGCCACAGCAACACGTGGCCAGGTTCAGCTATATATATATATATATATATATATATATATATATATATATATATATATATATATATATATACATACACATATATATATGTACATACACACACACACTTATACAGTATACATACACATATACATCTGTACTAATAAAAGGCAAAGCCCTCACTGACTCACTCATCACTAATTCTCCAACTTCCCGTGGAGGTAGTAGGCTAAAATTTGGCAGGCTCATTCCTTACAGCTTACTTACAAGAGTTAAGCAGGTTTCATTTCGAAATTCTACACGTAACGGTGATAACTGTCAACAACGTCCGCCATGTTAAACTTTCTAATTTTTGGCCCCATCTTCACGAAATTTGGTAGGCGGGTTCCCAACGCTAACTGAATCCTACTTACGTACATATATACGTCCATAGACTGCAGCTTGGTCCACACTCTGAATCCTCCAGGCACTCCTGAGCATAATCTAATTTTGAAGGTCGGGGCACCAATAATGTTACTGAGAAACTTACAGCCACCGAAACTTTGTAATGGCACGAGACTTCAGGTCACATGCTTGCAAAAGAACCTAATTGAGGCAACTATAT